>NC_089802.1:10275328-10575328 GCF_029633855.1 Hoplias malabaricus
AATATATCAGAGCACGGTCGGTGGAGAAGTTAAATAAGGGGAGAGAGAGAGAGAAAGAGAGGGAGAGAAGGAGAGAGAGAATATCCATGTTCTATGAAGTGCATGCCTGATAAACTATCTGATGATAAGACACTTGAGGCGTGTGGATGAACCCATCTGAAATCTATGAGCCTTTCGAATGCTTCAGCAGAATTTAAAAAAAAAAGCCAGACCGACTCTCCTCACATTTCTTGGTCCTCACTCAAAAGTTTGAAGACACCCCTTATTTCATTTAGGGGCCTGGAGCTCCATCCCACAGACTTTGGGTCAGTGATGGGTGACCTGCTTAATTCTGAAAACATGAGGTCTCTAGTCTCTCCATTCGCTGGAACCCTCCAATCACAGGCACTGGATCTGTGCTCGAGTGAGAGTGAAAAGACATTGGTAAACAGAGCAAAACAAACACAGTGAGAACTGAGAATACACACACGGAGAAAACAGCAACAGAGAAGAAAGAAAACAAAGCAAAACTGACTAAAAAGCCAGCGTTTCTACTGCTCGCTCCTCACTGCTGGGTGCCTCGCATATGCTTTACACAGAGGCTCATTCTTAACAACGGTTGGGGGCTGATTAGACACTGCTGTGGCTTTTGAACCTTGCGGCATTTTGACTAAAACCAGTCACAGCTTTTCATTAAGACCCCGATGTGAACGTCCCGTTGTTTAAAGCACGAGACTGGGGCGCTCCGAGGAGCCGAGCACGGGTTTGACGTTCTCATGCTGAATGCAAAGGGTTAAAAATGAACCCCCAGCACTGGACTGTGAGGCGACGAGGTGGATATGATTCTCACCAATGCTCTTGTGGCTGAATAATGTCACGTCCGTCCAGCACGGTCCAACAGCTGCTCTGAAGCCTGTCCTGAGGGAGCAGGGGCAGTGTCTGAGCTAAAGCAGCACTAATGACTAGGCCATAGGTTTATGAGCAGGTGTCTACAAACTTATGATCCTACAGTGTATGCAGAACAATGAGAATGTGGCTGGATTAAGAGCTGCATCCTCTCCGTCAGGGCTGGAATGACGCATGAGCTGCTGAATAAACGGGAGAGGGATGGCATGTGCTTGTAGCAGATTTACAGCCTTCATAATTTACAGTATTGCTGGAGGTGTGTATATATTTATGTGGGATGAGCGTGTGTTGCTGGAGGCTTCTCTCGCTCTCTCTCTCTCTCTCTCTCTCTCTCTCTCTCTCACACACACACACACACACACACACACAAACACACACACACACACACATTCATTGAATGTTGAAATATTGTAGTAGATATTGCGTATATCTTTATTTTGAAACACACCAAAACAGTCACTGACTTGTTGAAAGTCAAAAAACTGTGGACAATTTTAGGTCATTTACATCTGGGTAAAGATCAATTATATATTTCCATTCTTCATAGGGCAGAGAGAGAGAGAGAGAGAGAGAGAGAGAGAGAGAGAGAGAGAGAGAGAGAGAGAGAGAGAGAGAGAGTTTGACTTTTAACTTTCTGATGGATTAAAGAGAAGTGTGTATAAATTCTCTCTGTCTGCATCTTCAGCATCATTTCCTCTCTGTCTCATATTCACTCAGTCATGACTGAACCAGGGCCGAGGCCAAAGCCGGGTCCGGCGCTGATGTGAGGACGAGCTGCTGTTCGAGGGGACAGCTCACCTCATTTTATCACTGCTGTCTGTACCGAGCATCACCAGAGGGGGCACTGTTTACTTTAAAATTGAGAAAGAGAGCGAGCGCGTGTCTGTTGCTGAATTTGTGGTGTGATGATACACAGGAAAAGTTTCTCCTGAAGAGCTGGGGTACCACTGAACAGTCAGAGAGCAGGGAACTGTTCATTGAAGGCTTATAATGAGAGGAATGCAGGTATGAGTTTTATATATATATATATATATATATATATATATATATATATATATTTATTTGAGGATCTGGAGCTCCTACCACCCACACCACTGGGTACGACCACCCAATCAGACTTCTATGACCTGTCTAAGTCTGAAAACATGGGAGCAAATGACTTGTTCTGATTGTGTGCTTAATCCTATATAGATTTCAGACACTTCCCATAGACCACTCCATCACAATGTTGGACCAATGTGAGTCAGTGTGGACACCTCATCACCTCCAGAAATTACATAGTGCATTTTCTACATTGCTGAGCCCAGAGTAGCATAAACAGACTCTATTCTCCCTATGTACTTTTAAGATAAAAAAAATAAATAATGAAATTGAGATGGAAATAGGGTCAGCCCTCAGACTCTATAAGTAAATACCCAGTAAACAAGGGATGTCCCTGGACGTTCAAAATAGGTCTAAAAGTAGTCTGTCCGTCAAGGACATATTTTAAACGTCAATGGACGTCCAAAATCCATCTTAATAAGTTAGTTATCAAGTGGTGACCAATCGATAACGTCAATGGACGTCCAAAATACGTCTAATAGTCGTCTTTTCAATGTCTGTGTTTGGACGTCTTTTCAACTTTCATTTTAACCCTTAAGAGAACGTTGATTAGACGGCAGTCATTACGTTATTTCAACGTTGAATCAACGGCTAATTGTTTACTGGGTAAAGTAATATTGCATTATTATATATTACTTATAACAAAACAGACTATAAAATAAAGTCATATTTACCTGAAAATCCCAGAAAAGGCGACACACGACACAACGCCACACACCAGCCCCAGAAAATGAAGCCTATGCCCTTATAATGATGCAATGATATGTTTGAGTTCAGAGAAACCACAGCTCTTTGAGGTTCCAGACCCGAGGCAGGTGAGAGGGCATGGCCCTGAAGGCCAGTGTCATTACCAACATGCCCCCGCTGAAGTGAAACCCTGCTGAGGAACTCAGGGATCAAGGTATCAAGCTTTTTAGAGTCTGGTCAACACTGCTGTGTGCCGTGACTTTGGCTGGAATTCAGACCTCGTGACTGGGAAACAGATTTGCATATTATGACGTAATATAAATAACTTAAATATTACATTTAATGAGCGGCACGGTGGTGCAGCAGGTAGTGTCGCAGTCACACAGCTCCAGGGACCTGGAGGTTGTGGGTTCGATTCCCGCTCCGGGTGACTGTCTGTGAGGAGTTGGTGTGTTCTCCCCGTGTCTGCGTGGGTTTCCTGCGGGTGCTCTGGTTTCCTCCCACAGTCCAAAAACACACGTTGGTAGGTGGATTGGCGACTCAAAAGTGTCCATAGGTGTGTGTGTGTGTGTGTGTGAGTGAATGTGTGTGTGTCTGTGTTGCCCTGTGAAGGACTGGCGCCCCCTCCAGGGTGTATTCCCGCCTTGCGCCCAATGATTCCAGGTAGGCTCTGGACCCACCGTGACCCTGAACTGGATAAGCGCTTACAGATAATGAATGAATTAATGAATTACATTTAATCTATTCAATACCACAATGTATCAAACACATACAGGGCTCCTGTCTGGAGCATAGCATACATGGTCTCCATTAAAGCTTCTGTGTTTGATGCTAAAGCTAAAGCAGCAAATTAAGAGACTCGAACTTAAAAATCACCAAAATCATCATTCATTCATTCATTCATTCACCCATTCACTATCACATCTCATCCGTCCAGTGTCCAGAGTCTCATTGGAATCTGAGATATAACAAAACTGAAACGTGTCCAGGCCTCATTACATAATTCATAACCAATTAAAGCAGCATTTACAGCACAGCCAGCCTGGAAGTGACGCTCTGTTAGCGAGATTATCCCTAGTCAACTATTAATGCCTTTCAATGCCAGAGTAGAAAAGGAGGAAAAGACACAGAACAAAGACTGGGGGAGATAGAAGGAAGCTAGTAGAGCAGAGGAGCAGAACTGGTAGCTGGCACTGCAGCAGATGATTACAACTGAAGGGCCCTTAACTGCAGCTTGTGAACATAAAGGCTGAGGCTTTTTCATCCTCCTCCTTCAAACTTCATTATTTGTGCTGTGGCTGATGCAACAGAGGGTCTGGATGGAGAAGCAGCCACACAGTGAGTCACTTCACTCGCTCTCACGATGCAGGTCGAGTTAGAAATGACATCGCTGTGCGGCTGCATACGAGTGGGCCGCGTGGCTCTTCTCCCGTTGTTGCGGCAGTGAGAGGAACACAGGTGGAGCAGCTGTAAAGAAGGATGGACGCTCGCTCACCAGAGCTCTGATGCTAGCAGTGCTTTCTACATCTAATAAGGTCCAAGAGAATATAATCTAAACATAATACACTAGTATTCAGACCAAACATATGGTCCCCTCCCGAGCGGCAGCCTCCTATTCCAATCCAAGCCCACCGTCGTGAATGAACAGTAATTGGAGTGATATTGAGTAGACCGAGGCTCCTCTCCATCTCCCTCTCCCTCCTTTAGTGCCGCTAATATAAAAGCTCCTCTGCGCTCTCCGTCTCTTCGTGTCCCGGGCTGTCATAGCTTTATTGACTGGAGAAAAGTGGAGCGAGATGGAGATCAGCTCTCAGAAGGTCGTGTGATGTATAAGACTCATTCAGGATGACGTTCTCAGGCCTTGGACCAATAGCTCATCAGCAGGTATTACAGGAAGCCAAGGTCTCCGAGGAGTTTCCCCACCTCATGGAAGCCCACTAAGAGGGCCGTCAGGTTCTTAAGTAAAGGCTTATAGATCGCAATTAACCCCTAAACTGAGAGTGGTTATGTGGAGGATCAGACATCTGTTCTTTCTCATCAGGAGGTGATCACTGAGTTCTATCCGCAGGGGGCCTCAGCTGTCCAGGGCCAGGGGTCCAACAGAGCGCAGTCGTCCACTGGGTGGGTTAGTCACAACACTACACAAGCCAATAAATGTGTCTGGTAACTAGCATAAATTCATATTCAATTGAGTTACTGATCAAAGAAAATCCCACTCACATCTCTGCATCTCCCTCGTTTCAATGATCCCCTGATCACGAGAGCCCACGTCATCTGAAGTTCATTCGCATTACTTCTGATATCTCTTTAATGCGCATAACATTTGCGAATGTTTTGGATGGAAACCCAGCTAGTGGGCCTAGATTCACACGTGGGAAAAAAGCAGCCAGTGTTGTGCTAGCCTTCACTCTCCCAGCCTGGATGCACTGTGTGATCGTGGAGATGTAACTTGTAAGTGGAACTGGCAGTGGCTGTAATGAGGGTAATGAAATTAGGCGGAATAGTGTCAGGTGCCACACAGCTCCAGGGTCTGGGGTTTGATCCTCACACTTGGACATTGGTGTTTTTGAGGAAAATGGTGTGTTCTCCCTGTGGTTGGTTTCCTATAGGTGCTCAGGTCTCCTGCTATAACCCAAGTGGACTGGCTGTGGTACATTGCCCAATGGTTGACTCAAACTTGTATTATTTTTTTTTGGGAATTCCACTAGACACATTTGGAACTGGGGCGGCACGGTGGCGCAGCAGGTAGTGTCGCAGTCACACAGCTCCGTCATCCTGAATTCGATTCCTGCTCCGGGTGACTGTCTGTGAGGAGTTGGTGTGTTCTCCCTGTGTCCGCGTGGGTTTCCCCCGGGTGCTCCGGTTTCCTCCCACAGTCCAAAAACACACATTGGTAGGTGGATTGGCAACTCAAAAGTGTCCGTAGGTGTGAGTGTGTGAGTGAATGTGTGTGTGTGTGTGTGTTGCCCTGTGAAGGACTGGCGCCCCCTCCAGGGTGTATTCCCGCCTTGCGCCCAATGATTCCAGGTAGGCTCTGGACCCACCGTGACCCTGAACTGGATAAGGGTTACAAATAATGAATGAATGAATGAACATTTGGAACTGGGTACTTTTTTTAGTCCCTGCCTGTTCGTGGTTCCAAGCAAGCCAAGTAGGGATTAAACATGATGTATAAACCTTGCAGAGCACTGATTGGCCAGAGAGACTTGTCAGTCAAGACAAAACAATCTCACCATCTGTAAATCTCCAAGGTACAATAGAGATCACATTTGTTTTAATTACACCATGCTCTTTTGAAGAGGTTCAAACCCTCCGTGGCCAATGAAAGAAACTCTCATGACCTGTCAGAACTGAAGCTAAACCATGTTCAGTTCCCAAAAACAAAAACAACACTTGAATTGAGTGTATTGTGCCAATTCTGACAACAGTCTGAAGCTTTACCGCAATGAAATCACTCAGCACATGACCTGCCTACATCCCTCAAACCTCACAAAATGCTCTGGGAAGCTTTAATCAGTCTCCATCTGAAGTATTTTGCCAACACATCATCTGTGCTCCAAATGTTCCAAAATAATTATTTACCAAATGATTTAATAAACAACAAAAATATTATCACCATTTCCTGGTGAATAAAGAGGATGTCTTCAGAGAAGTCAGAACATCACAATACAGAGTAAACGAGTGTAAACTCATAACCGTGGACAGACATGGTTCTAACAGTACAACCACAATTTCATGAATCTATTTCCACACTATGACCTTTAAAGAATCTGTCAGTAACAGGAAAGCAATTAACATATTGTGCACTGTAAAAGTTACCTCGCCTGCTTTTCTGTCTCAGTCTTTCTGTTTTTGTCTCTTGGGTGCCCTGTAGGAAAAGTAGAGGTGTGCAAATTAGTAGTGTGAGTTGGAGGACTCAATTACCACGAAAAGGTCTTGGGTGGCCCTTCTATCTGTGACACTGCCGTCTTCAGTTATAGGAGGAGGCATACTGCGAGAATGAAGGAGCCCCAGCAGAAGGCTGCAGAGGGCATGTGGATTTTTCTTAAGAAACTGTTTCTTGATCTGTTGTGATTGGCTGAAAGAGGAGTACATCTAAAAACATTTCTGCGGAAGCTTCACCTCAGTATTCAAAGAGTGACTCTGGCCCTCTCTAACAAATTCATTATAATGGGGTGGCAAATGTGAACTCCTCGAAGAACTGGCCCATTCAGTGGTTCAATGTGCCCACACTTTCAATTGTAAAATTTGTTGTTCCTCTGTTTCTGTCTGCAACTTCAAGGTCATTAGTTTGCTGAGTTGTGCTGTTTTCTTTTCACTGGCAGAGCTGCCTTGCTGTTGTCCGTGGTGCTGAAAAGCTGAAAACAGCACTGACTGCTGTCCGTGGTGCTGAAACAAACAAATATCAACGATTGCTGTCCAGGGTGCTGAAATACACAAACACAGCGGCTGTCGTCCTCTGTGCCGAGGTGCATGGCAGTGGGGGTTGCTGTCCATGGTGCTGACACTGTTTGGTCCATGAATATGATTTGCACTACAGGAGATGGTGGGTGGTATGGCTTTCCTATGCTTTGACAAACACAAGCCTTCAATTTACATACTATCCCTACCATGCTATAAGCATGGGTTTTGGAAAATTATTACCTGAGAGTAATAATAATGTTTCTAATATATTTAGAATTTATATAATGTATTTATAATTCATTTAATTGTCATTTAGATAAGATAACACTTTACTAATCCAGAAGGATATTGCAGATAATTCATATAATTTATTCATTACATATAATTATTTCTGTAAGGACATTTCTCAAAGCTTCCAAGAACATCATTAATGATGTGTGTGTTGCTGTAGTTACAAGGATACAAACAATGCTGGTTCTCATGACAATGTTGATGAAGATTATCACTGGGAGAAGGGCAGGGACATACCCTGGACAGTCATTAACACATTCAAACCTGTGGGCATGTTCACTCACTCACCTGGTCACCTACACAATCAGACCTGTGGACAGGTTCACACAGTCAATCCACCTACCAGCATGTGTGTTTTTGGACTGTGGGAGGTAACCAGAGCACCCAGAGGAAACCCACATAGACACAGGGAGAACACACACAAATCCTAATAGAATGTGATCTGAGTTCAGAACTGAAAGCAAGTATCATGTGCTTAGCATGTAGAAAAAATATCAAAAGTTAAAAAGCAATGATCGGTTCTTCAAGGAATGACGAGATGTGGCCTCTGAGATGTGTGTGGAGTCAAACATCTTTATAAGCATTGTTAAATGCATAGATAATTACTCACATGCACATTTCTTTCTCTCTCTCACTCACACACACACAATATAAGCACAAGCTGTATAAGTGTATCTTATGAAGACATGCAGGCAAGTGTTTTGATGTGGAGATGAGAGGGCTTCATTGTGAGGGGGGAAAAGGGCTCTTCACATTCCTCGGTGCTGAGACACTGTGTCAATAACCTTTGTCTAATGCTCATATTAAAGTGCGAAGGAGGATCGCTCGCAGTTTCAAGTGCTGCCTGTTCATTACAGACGTCTACATTCACACTGCGGCACTGTGGTGCTCCTGTTGATATCGATTCAAACACCCTCAGTGGGTAAATGGGGACATTTTCTACTTTATCTTTGTCGGGCAGTTCTCTGAAAACAAACAGCACCCGCCTTACATTTCAGTGTTTGCCTTTACACTGCCGCCTCCGAACCACGGGAAAACCAAGTCACTTAGCAGCCCCTCTGCACTGAGAACACACCACAGTCTGCAGCTCCCTGGGACCCTCTTCATCAAAGCTCCAAATATATGTCATATCACAATTTGGATGCTGAGGTCAGAGAACACTGGCGTCCCTCTGTCTGCCGCTTCTCTTCATCAGGCTCTGTTTGTCTTGATTGCGTGAATTATAACTCATTCATCGTCTGAAACTGCTTGTCCAGTAAAAGGTTGGGGTCAGAGTCACTGGGTGCTAGAAATTGTGCCAGTCCACTGTGCAGGCACCAGCCACTCACACGTATGGACAGTTCTGAACAACGAATCCACCCACACTTTTAAAAATAAACATGCTACAAACTTTCTTTGAGTGATGCCATAGAAGAACCACTTTTGGTTCCATGAAGAACCATTGTTGCTAATAGGTTAAATGGGTAAAGGACCTTTAGGTGGGGCAATGGATTTTTAAATGTTTAAATGGTTCTTCACTCACACTTCACATTTCTAAAACAAACACAGTTCTTTATGGAACCAAAAGGGGTTCTTCAATGGCTTCACTCAAAGAACACTTTGTAGCACTTATTAAGAGTGTAGCAGCATGTGTTTTTGAATTGTGGGAGGAAACTTGAGCACCTGGAGAAAACCCACACAAACACAGGGAGAACACATCTAACTCCTCATAGACTCAAAACCCACAACACCAAAACCCCCAACACTGCATGTTGCACCATCTGTTGGGGGTTAGATGCCTGCTATCACTGATGCCAATGGTGTTTTTAGTTCTAATCACTTGGGGTTCTTATAAGCATTATACATATGTAATATGTTATTATAGTTATTATTATTATTATTGAGTTTTGGTGTGTTTTCCCTGTGTCTGCGTGGGTTTCCTCCGGGTGACTGTCTGTGAGGAGTGTGGTGTGTTCTCTCTGTGTCTGCGTGGGTTTCCTCCGGGTGACTGTCTGTGAGGAGTGTGGTGTGTTCTCTCTGTGTCTGCGTGGGTTTCCTCCGGGTGCTCCAGTTTCCTCCCACAGTCCAAAAACACACGGTGGTAGGTGGATTGGTGACTCAAAAGTGTGCGTAGGTGTGAGTGTGTGAGTGGATGTGTGAGTCTGTGTTGCCCTGTGAAGGACTGGCGCCCCCTCCAGGGTGTGTTCCCGCCTTGCGCCCAATGATTCCAGGTAGGCTCTTGACCCACCGCGACCCTGAATTGGATAAGTGCTTACAGATAATGAATGAATGAATGAATTATTATTATTATTATTTTAGAAGTTGTAGTAGTATAAGGTTAGCACTTCCTAATATTAACCTAATACTGCTACTACTACAAAAATATTAATAGTAAATTATTAATAATAATAAAAAGCTCATCTAGGAAGGCTACCTATTTTATGTTCTAATTACAAGAGACACAAACACCAGTTTCAAACTCATCTATAAAGAACTCACCCAGAACTCTCATTTACATTCAACGATTACATAAACATTTCAGCTTCTCACTTTTCCAGTGACTCTGTGGCACTACACCGCAGCATGACTCCAGACTGCAGAAGGCTTTCTGAGCTAGTTGTTCTTGTGGTGAAGCATCAAGGACACTTGGAAAGAGACCTATGTAAAAGCGCATCAGATATCAGCTCCACGGCCTATGGCTGATGTCGACTGAGAGATCAAGAATGTGAAAGGGCCACTATACACTGAAAGCTTTGCTTGCTCTGAGGATGAATGGGCAGCTAAGACACACACTTGGAGCCATCACAAAGATTACAAAGGCGTGAATGAATGAAGGGCATTATGTATTGATGGCAGCAATGTTCAGAACTGGTGACTTTTTCTAGCACAAACCGCATAGAACTGGAACTTTGAATTTGCTAAAGATGTAGGTTGAAGGTCTGATGGGAGATTAGCATGTAAGACATTCCATATACTCCAGGAAAAAGGAGAAAAAACGTCAATGAAAGGAGTTTCCAGACTCATTTTTATGACACCTGTCCAACTGTGTATGACATTTATGACAGAAAATTACCTAAAGTGAATAAAGCCAGTTAAAGTCATTACGTAAATGAAAAATCATGGTTAATATTTGCCAGCACCTCTGTATTATAAATGTTCTTTCAAAGCCTTATAAAACCTGTAATGAACTGGCTGCTCATTATTGCTTTATTACACAATAACTACGCTGAAATAATTATTGATACAATGTCTATGGGATGTGCTCATTAACTGGGTCTGTGTAGAGTGTGTAAATGGTAATGGATATTTCCTTGTAAAGGTCTTGTTAAGCCTTAGCAATCAGTAACTGGTGATTAACTCGTTGGGTCTTACCATTGCGATGAGAATGAAGTGTTTTAAGGAGTTTATTGTATAATATTGTATACTCCTGTGATGGTATCCAATGTAATAAATCACATATTAATAATCACATTTCATATAAACCTTATATACGCTCTTCATGGGTTCATAGTAAAGACAATTGCTCTGTTTAGAACTGAGTTGGAGAGTGAAACTGCTCCCCTGATTGATGGAGGATGTGTTGTCTGTGGTTCTCTAGATCACTTTCTTATAGCACCAGGAGTTCTGCAACTGTAACAAGCCTGACATTACAACAATAAAAGAACGTGTTTTGGTGCCATAGACAACACATTAAGAAGGTGCCTTACAGAACCAAAACACCTTTATCAATCAAACAGAAGGTTTAGCTCAAACATATGGTGAATAATTCACAGATAATGATGACTTTGTTGATTAATAAAAGTAACTAAAATTAATTTCATTATCAGCTACTGACTTTACAAATGTTATTATGTTATAAGAAGATTCACTCCAGTATTAGCTCAGTAATAAACAGCCTGTTAGCTGTAGGTATCAGAGACTGACTTTATTAGACATAGTTACAACAGTTTACATGCTCTTTAAAAACAAAGAGGGGAGAGTGAAATTTGTGGCAGTTTAACAGTTAATATTGGACTGACTTTACTCAGTAGAGTGAGCTGAAACAGACATGAAGACCCACGTTGGAATGGTTGCTACATGTTGGTCATGTGTTGTGATGTTAGTGATAGGTTTTGTTTATGAAAGTGTTAGAATCAGGATTTTGAAAGTGACTGATGAAAAAGAGCCAGAGGTAGCGCCCGCTAACTTTACCCAGATTAGCTCAATTTTAAACTTTGGACATCAGTTCCTGGGCGGCACGGTGGCGCAGCAGGTAGGTGTCGCAGTCACACAGCTCCAGGGGCCTGGAGGTTGTGGGTTTGATTCCTGCTCCGGGTGACTGTCTGTGAGGAGTTGGTGTGTTCTCCCTGTGTCCGCGTGGGTTTCCTCCGGGTGCTCCGGTTTCCTCCCACAGTCCAAAAACACACGTTGGTAGGTGGATTGGTGACTCAAAAGTGTCCCTAGGTGTCAGTGTGTGTCTGTGTTGCCCTGTGAAGGACTGGTGCCCCCTCCAGGGTGTATTCTCGCCTTGCGACCAATGATTCCAGGTAGGCTCTGGACCCACCGTGAACTGGATAAGCGCTTACAGATAACGAATGAATGAATGACATCAGTTCCTGTAATGAGCAACAAGTAGGGGGAGCGGAGGAGACAAAAAAGTCACTACTTACATAGTATTCATTTAAAGGAACAGGTGCCTAACAGGTGTTTCTGTTTTCCTGAACACGGCTGTTCAGATGGGGAGCATGATCCCCGTGGCATTTTAACCAGATCATGTCACAGCCATTTCACTGAGACCCCAGAACTGTGTTCACTTGTGGACAATGGGTATATAATATATGTTCCCTTCAAAGGCTAAGACAACTGAAGTATGAGAGTTAAACGTGGTCTACCCCTGTGCTAATAAAGCAGTGATTTACCTGTGTGTGGTCTCTAGCTGCTACTGAAATGAAGGCAATATTTATCTTCACAGGGAACACATCTGCTACAATGAGCTAAACTAAGTTAAGAGGTCCATACCTGCATGCGGAACGGCACATACGCTCTAAATATCACAGTGTGATAGTGAGGACTGTCTGAATCTCACAACCATTATGCAAATTTTCAATTAAATTAATGCGAACATGCAATGTGACCTCCTCAGTTAATTAAATTTTAAATGAATGTCTCCCTCAAAACCCCTGCTGCCTCGCCATAGCACGCCTCCTGTGTATTTCTACACCGCCACCTCGACATTAACATAATCTGAATGTCCACCTGAAGGTTTAAGGGTCAATAAAATATTGGGCAAGTCTATACGCCCCAAAACTGGACTTCAGGCCAAAACCGGGCTTCAAGCCAAGCTTGAACTTCAGGTGAAAAGTCTGAACTACAGTTGGGAACTACTGTGGGATCTTCAGAGTTTCTGGAACATTCCCCTCCCTCCCTTCCTCCACTGGTCAGGAGACAGAGTTCTTCTCTCTCTGACCGATCTGAAACAGCAGCCGACACTTAAACAGATCTTCACATCTCACTGCTGGATGAGTTGCTGTGTTTTGTAGGTCACCTCCCTGTAGATGCTGGACTCGGTGCTGTTCTACAGTCCTCTTCCTGCGCTCTGAACCTCTGAGTGCTTCCTGTCCAAGCGCTTTGACAGATTAAGAACAGTCATAAATTCACACCCCTCAGGAGAGCTTTTCCACTTCTAAAACATTAGAGCAGCCTGGTGAGACCACTCCGTCTGACATAAATCTCCCATCCACAGATCACCACCCAGAGTGTCATGGGAGGTGTATGAAATAGTGACCCAACACGGTCAGCACCGCCATGCAGTCTGGACTAAACACATGTCACGGTCGGACACTAGTCTCTGCCCTGGACTCTGTGTTTATTGAGCGCATGTGCTTTCATTGCGTTTTACTCCTGGTCCAAGTGTCCTTCTATTTTGTTTGGATCTTGGTTCCCGGTCTCCTTGTCCTCACCATGTAATGCCACACACATATGCACAAAGAACCAGGGCTGAATCACAGATATCTCTAGGTTAGTCTAATAACTTACACTAAAGTTGGCATGGTTCAATAGGAGGACTGATGGATGCTGCTGTACTTTGGGCCTAATTGTCTAACTCCATGGAGAAATACCCAACAGAAGTACCTCGGCTCAAATGTATCCACAGAAAGTTGAAGTTCCATTTATGACGTGAGGGAATTAGTCGCCACTAAATATTTCAGCAGTCACGCATTTGAGTCGAATTTTCTTTAAAGTCTTTAATTACACTGTCAGGGTTCTGCAGCTGCAGAGGTCGTAAAACTGTACAGAAATGCAAAGACTTTCCAGAGACACAGGACATTTAAGATAGATGTTCTTCATCAAGCAAGCAAGTGCTTCTAAAATTGGGGAAGTCTGCATGACTTTCTGTACATTTAAATGATCTACAAACTTTAATTAAGGCACTCATTTGTCTTCACTAAATCACATCTTCCTGATCAGAGTCAACGTGGGTCTGGAACCTACCCAGAATCGCTGAGGCACAAGGCAGGAAATACACCCAGAGTGCCACAGGGCATCACACACACACATTTGTGGACAATTCCACACAGCCAGTTTATGTACTTACACGCTTTCTTGGATTCTGAGATGAAACCTTAGCTTCTGGAAGAAACCCACACAGACTCAGAGAGAACACGGCAAACTCCTTGCGGATAGTGACCCGAGGCAAGGACAGAATCAAGGACCCTGAGACCCTGAAGCTGTGAACCAGCCACCTATCTCCAAACTTCTAATTTAAAGAATTCAGAATAACTGAAGTTCCGTGGGGTTTGAGAGTGATTTAAACTAAATAGATGATTCCAACTAGAGAACAACAGACTTACTACCCAAACAGGACCCTCGACAGCTATGGGTCATCAGTTAATAAAAGAACACTGTAGATCAGCAGATGTTCAAGGCATGGATCCCAGTCTGTTAAGACTCAAATCAAGGCATCAAGGAAACAGTGAGAGAAATGGTCAGTGGAGCTCAAACCTCCAGACAGTCGTATTATCCACAGCTAATTAAACTCTGGAGCTGCTTGTGAGAGGGAGAGCAGCTCTGCCGTGGTGTGATTAAGTTTGTGGAGGGAGCAGCTGCAGGAAGATCTACTCACACATTTCCCCTTTAATCTAATCACCATTTAAGAAAACACACTTTACACATGCTCCAACTCCTGCAGGAATGTGGGTGTGGAAAACTCCGCCTCCCATCTTCAGATCTGAAAATACTACACCTCACCCCACTGTCAGGAGACATCTCAAAGCCATGCGTCTGTAAGGATGCAGAGTTGTCTCAAAGCCATTAATGAAAGCAGTATTCCACATGAAGCAAAGACATTCCATGAGCTCCCAGTTCAGGATTGTGGTGGTGCTTAGACTTGTGTTAATTGTGGTCCATGTCCGAATGTGGTTTGAGTGATCTGATCGCAATCTTGATCATGTTTACACCTGGATTACATGCAGACAAGTGAAGTCTGAACACAATCTGATCACCAAAAACCACTTGCTAATGCCAGGTGTAAACAGGCCCAATGCCTGCTCCTGTATTTGGACCTGGATCAGACGCTATTCTCAACCAGCCGTGCATGTGTTCTTCCTCCACTCCTTGAAAACGCATTTACTTTCACTTAAGCACTTGCTCAGCTTTCCACACATTTCCATCACAGGTATGCACCTTGAAAGCCACACATCACTCTGCTTTAGCGACTCAAGGCTGTTTCAGGAGATAAACAAGCTGAGTGAAAGGTAAACACCGCACAGAGATCCTAATGATGGATGACACCAAAGCTGCACTTTACAAAGACATGCCGGCCCTGAAAAAACAGCTAGCAAGTTAAGTGACAGTTCTCAAAGAAGAAACGTCCCAGCGCCTTCCTGTTTCAGACTTCACGTAGCAAAATAATTGCAATAGAAAAAAAATATATATAGAATTTCTGGGTCTGCTTTGATAACTGATAATCAACACCATACTGCGGCTGATTTCATTAACATCATTTAAATGACTGACTGCTTTATTTAACTGAATTAAAAAGTAAGTTAATTTACATGTTTAACTTTATGTAGAGATCTCGCACCGTTTAGCAGACACTTTTATATAACCCCAAACACATCGCACTGTAACAATCCTGAAAATAAACAGGAATAAATAAGTACAAAATACTCAACATCATCACTACACCATGATGAACCTGATAAGAGGTAAAACACGCTCTTGCGGCTTAAGACATTTTTAGAAATTCCCTGCTGACATTCTGTGTGTGCAAAATTATTCAGTAAAAATAACTTAATAACAGCAAAGTTTAATTTTTCGGTGCTTTCCACTGCTTGGAACCTACACGATTCGACTCGGCTCAACTCTGTTGCTTTACCACTGGCCAAATCTGGAACCAGGTACTTTTCAAGGCCGAAATATACTAAATCGTGGCGTGTAAACCCTACAGATCACTGAGAGATTCGAGAGACTATGAAATATAGAGCCTAACTTTACCGCCGGCATTGTTGTGGTTTTCAAAGCCCATGATTTCCATTAGAGATGGGGTTTTGTGATGTCATCTGCGAATCTTACGAACATTAGCTGTTGGTAAGAAAATAATTAATGAGCTACAGATATATCAGGCCTCAGTAAAGAACGTTTTAAAGAGTTTATAAATTAGTGTAATCACAGTGTTCAGATAATACACAATATAGATCATTTACTAGAAATGTTAGAAATGAAACAAACTTGTCCATACCCTGTTTGATATAAGACAAAAGTGTGTGTGTGCAATTATTAATCCATTCATTCATTATCTGTAACCGCTTATCCAGTTCAGGGTCACGGTGTGTCCTGGAATCATTGGGCGCAAGGCGGGAATACACCCTGGAGGGGGCGCCAGTCCTTCACAGGGCAACACACATACATTCACTCACACACTCACACCTACGGACACTTTTGAGTTACCAATCCACCTACCAACGTGTGTTTTTTGGATTGTGCGAGGAAAACAGAGCACCCGGAGGAAACCCACGCAGACACAGGGAGAACACACCAACTCCTCACAGACAGTCACCTGGAATGGAACTCTGGAGCTGTGTGACTGTGACACCACTTGCTGCGCCACGGTGCTGCCTGTGTGTGCAATTAACAAATTTACACGTAACAATCATAGAGTGTGGTGCAGCAGGTAGTGTCGCAGTCACACAGCTCCAGGGACCTGGAGGTTGTGGGTTGGATTCCCGCTCCGGGTGACTGTCTGTGAGGAGTTGGTGTGTTCTACCTGTGTCCGCATGGGTTTCCTCCGGGTGCTTCGTTTTCCTCCCACAGTCCAAAAACACACGTTGGTACGTGGATTGGTAACTCAAAAGTGTCCATAGGTGTGAGTGTGTGAGTGAATGTGTGTGTCTGTGTTGATCTGTGAAGGACGGGCGCCCCCTCCAGGGTGTATTCCCACTTTGAGCCCAAAGGCTCTGGACCCACCGTGACCCTGAACTGGATAAGCGCTTACAGATAAAGAATGAATGAATGAATGAATAGAGTGCACAGTCTATTGAAATATCCTAAAAATGCAGTAGTCTTAAAGTATTAAAGTGTTGACCATGAACTGTCCTGCTTCTACACAACACAGAGCTTTCAGAGACCAGTGACCTGGAATCATAGAAATCACACATGAGAATCCTCGTTAAAACACAGGAACGCTCTGGTGTTTGTTGATGTTGTGATGAGCAGTGCAGCCCCAGTGCCTTGTGTGGAGAAAGTATAAAAATATTTTTGGGCCTCATTTTCTGCCGGATTTCCTTAACAATCGGAAAAATATAGAGAGAATATTTAAAAAGCCTGATAATTATAATTATAGTGATTCAGTGTGTGTGCATCTGTGTGTGTGTGTGTGTGTGTGTGTGTGTGTCTCTGTGTGTGGAGAGAGGATCACTGAGAGGGTTGGGGGCTGTGCGTGGTGAACTTACCTGTGAGCTGTGGCACTCGTGCGAGACAGAGAGGTCACCAGCGAGAGCAGACGAGGGAGAGACGACATTTTCCACCTCATTTCCACTGATAGGCTGCAGCGTATAAAGAGATGAAAAATAAGCAGGAAGAAGAAAAGGAGTCATTCTGGTTCCCATTCATCACAGAACTCCTCTCAGAACCTGCAGCACTGACACCACTCTGAGAGGATTTTAATGAGGCTGCATCTCCTGCTCTAGACATGGGGCACCTTTTAGCAACTAAAGCTCAGCTGCCTTCCACTACGATTACACTCATGCATTTCTACTCATGCCTAGCTCTCCTTCTCTCTCTCTCTCTCTCGTCTATTTCCAGCCCTGCCTCTGGTACTGAACAACACAGATTTTAACTATTAAACTAGTGCTGTGAAGCTGTAGCATTTCTGAGAGTTCACACAGGGACGACTCCTGCTTTTGGTTTCTGTTGATGGTGTTGTTTATTGGCTACTTGTTTGGTGTTATATGGTTTTAAAACACACCCACGCAAAAACAAACAGCTTCAAATAGGCTCTATCTGTTCTATATCTGTCCTGACCACACTCATACACAATACTGAAACATATTTACAGCACTTAAGGACTCATTCCTGGGGAAAAAAAAAAACAAAAAAAAAAACAAAAAAAAAACGTCCCTCTGTAAAATCCCAATAAACACCTCCACGTCAACAGTGCCTTCCCACATACACATGCCACATGCTGTGGGCACTAATGTACCCCTGTGCCTGGACAGATGTTGGCTTTTGCACCTTTAGCTGACACCACTCTGGGTGGTCCCTTTCATCCTTGGCGCAGAGAACTCTGCATCATTGTTTTCAAACAGCAAGCTGAATTTGACCACAGTTTACATATGTCCACTGTCCTTCAGAACATCTGAGATGGGCCTGGACCAGAGAACGCAGCAGTACTTCTGTACAGAACTGATGTACGGCTTTCTCATTGCGTAACGAGAGTTTCCCAGCTTTGCTCTACACCAACACAATGTTTTGCTGTATTTCCTGAAGATTATCACATTAATATCAACGCTGGGTGGTGAATAATCTCAGGTTCTTCGTGTTCCTGCATTGAGACTTTGTTTTATTTATTTATTTTAGAACCAGAGGACAGTCCTCTCCCCACTTTTTGGCTCCTTGAATGCAAAGACTGAGCAGTGGAAGGTCCTTTTAGATGCAGCCCTGATACCTGCCCCTGTTCCCCTGCTCATTGGAACAAGCAGTATGGTGCAACCTCAATTTATTGTAAACTATTCACTGTTATACTGCCTGGAGATCTCTTAGTGCTTTTGTCAGTTAAATAAAGCTTTTAAAGGATTAACAAATCACAGATTCACGTTTTATTGCTTTTTATCAAAATCCCCAACTTTTCCTGAAATGGCTTTGTGTTTATTTCACTGCTTTTATGTTTGTGACAGAGTTCTGTGAAATTTATCAGGAGCCTGTTATAAATATGTGCAAAAATAATCATTCCACAAAAGCCTCAACAACTAAATCAATACACTTAGTAATGATGGTTCTGCAAAGGTTCTTTAGTAAAGAAAATGGTTCTAAATAGAACCCTGAACACTTGATAAACGTTTTGCATGTTTAAAGGGTTCTTTACCCCGTGAAGAGATTCTTCAGCTTTATGGAGAATGTGCCATAGATGTTTCTATACAGAGCCTTTTACGAAAAAGAGGTTGTTCTACTGCAGCAAGCCTGGCATGTGTCGTATATTTTTGGTGTCATATATAACACCACACATCACAGTTTAGTTTCAGAAAACAGTTGCAGTTCATTTGTCTTAATTGGTCCTCTGTGTCTACATCATTTTCTCAGTATCTACTTTTATGCAGATCAACGCTCTTTCAGACCCACAGCACTGAGCTTTCTCAGGAGAAGGTGGGCAGAAACAGCTTTGGATGTTGAGATTGATTGTCTCCTGACTCTCAGATGAAGTTAAGTACGGTTTACCTGAGGGTCACGGCTGTGGCTCTCCCATTTTCTCTATACCTTTAATGATTGTCTTTGAACACCTGTTTTGAAAGCAGCTGTTTCTTTCATTAATTCTCATTTCATTGCTCTTTACGCAAGCGGTCTTTCTTACAGTTAATGTCCTCAGAAATTTCTCGAAAAACAAATAAAGCACTTAATGGCTGCTTTGGCTGGAAATGAAGCAAGTGAAAGGTGGTCTCTGACTATTGCACGGCACTCAAAGCCATGAAGATGATTTCTTTTGAAGTCAGAGTTACTGTTTTTGTTAATAATAAAGTGTATAATCAATGGCCTTGGCTGAAGTGGTCAGGGACTAGTGCAGTTTATTAGCGTAAAACGGCCCAAGGTGAGCGTGTTGTGTTTCCTGCACATTGCTAAATCAGTGCAATCTTTTGAAATCCCATGTGCTTCTCCAGCAAGAGCAAAACACTGTCACATTAGGCACAGAAAACAATGGAATATTCCGTGTCACGCCAGTCTAGATTAAATCCGTTTTAAAAAGGGGGGAGAAACAAAGAAACCCTGCCTATTGCACAAGTTTGCAACATCCTTGCCGAGGCTTTCTTCTGGAGTTGATATTTCATTCCTGTGCTACAAAAATGCCTTATGTATAACAACAGCAACATCGCTGCGGCGCCGAATAGGTGAAGAGTAAAACAGCTGTGAAGTGCATGGAGAAATCTTATGTTTATCTTAACAACAACAAAAGGGCTTTGTGTCGGGGAGGGCTTTGTAATCAGCCTCTTGTTGGACTGTGTTTTTCTCGCTCTCTCTCTCACTGTGGCTGGCGGGATTAGGGATGTAAGCGCCTCTCAGCCGGCAATTCCAAAAACAACCTCCCAACATTTGCCATTTAATTATTAACCTGCCAATTCTGTCCGCCACTGGCCGGGAGGGAGGCCTCGGCTAATCCACCTTTTGGGTTCATACTCCGTGAACATCAGACCACACTCGGCGTCTGCGCTAACCCCATAACTGTGTTTTTTTCTTGGTGGTCCAACTTGGATGAGGATGATCAGTGTGTTCTCAGATGTAAATCCCCGTGCTGGCTAGCTTCGGTCCCCATGCTCCAGTCACGCTCTCTTTTGTAGCCGTCACCCATCCACTAGAGAACACAGCATTGGCTCGGCTGAAAAGCCCCCGTTTTTCAACCCCGTTTTTGTGTGTCACTCATAATTTGAGTCATGCTCTTCGAAAAGGGAAATCTATTTACAGCCCAATGTACAGTTGAATACGCTAACTGGAAAATAAAAGCTTCTAAAAGACAGCTTTCAGAAGTGGTATTGGGCAGATTAGAGACAGGCTAGCGCTCTTGTTGTCGAGCCAAATGGAATGTTTTTTTACTTTACACACCTAAAAATACTCCCCTCAACCACTGATGGCTGCTAGGTGTATCAGAACGAACAGGTATTGAGCCAGTAATTTTCCAATTACGCTTTCACGGCACGGACTACGTCAGACGCATCATGCTCCGCGTGTCTCTGTATCAATCTCACTGACAGCTTCCACTGCTGCAAACAAGGTGTTCTGGCACATAATATTAATCATAGTTTGTGTAATAAACAGCAGCGCCGTTTCATCCCTGCACACCTCCACATTAAAGCATGGAACGGCCTGAGCTCAGCTGCGGTAACTATCTCTCCAGCCAATTAGTCATGGACCACGTTAGTACCACAGGACTTCAGCTTTAAAGATCTGGAACTGGACCACAAGGCAGGGGGGTGGTTTTGAAATGCGTATCGTTTAGTTTATCTTCAGAGCTGTTGAATTTCCCTTCGATGCATAATTAAGTCATTGCCTTTAAACATCCTTTTCTCCCACTCTTGATTTCTCTCTCTCTCTCTCTCTGTGTACTTCATCTCTCTCCAGGCTTTTTCCCTCGCTCGACCTCCTTTCTCACAGCCTTCCTCCTATTCTCCATTCCTCTTTCCCCAGTCTTCCTTCCTTTTTTTCATCCCCCCTCTCCTGTCTTTCCAGCCTTCTTCCCTTTCTCATTCCCCCCACTCTCTCTCCATAATCCCCCAATCTTCCTCCCTCTCTCCATCCCTCACTCTGTACCACACCCTTCATTCTTCCATTTTCAATTCCGTTCTCACTCTCATACTCCCTTTTTTTCCTAGTTCTTTTTTGTCCAGTCACTCTTCCACTCTATATTTCTCTCTCCCTCTGCTTTTTCTTAGTCTTCCTCCCTCTCTCCTTTTGCCATTCGCCTCCTTCTCTGTGTAGTGCCCCTTTCTTTCTACCACTCTTCCTCCCTCTTTCCATCCCTCTCCCTCCCACCTCTCTCGGACACTGTTGTTAGCACGCTGAAATCAAAGGGAACACACATTTGCACTTTTATTCTGTGTGCTGGGCTGATAATTGTCTCCCGAGTAATGTTTCAGATCTTTATTTAGTGTGTTTGGGCCTGTTACTGACCCCATAAATAAACTAATGAAGAAAAACACAGCACTGGTGCTAATACGCTCCACTCTGCATTAGCATGGCTTTGATTTGTCTTGGTTGGTTCTGTCATGTTGTTTTACTCTCACAGCTGAAGGTCATTTGAAGTTTGGTGGATTTACAGAAATTCCAGCGCTGCTGGGCTGATCCAGACAACGTTAAACATTTATATTTCCCTCATTAGTTTTCACAAAAGAAGAAAGCGATGGAAGCGTCTCCTGCAGTGGTATTATAGCTGCATTCTGCCTGTCAACACACAATTACTCAAGATGTTGGCTGCTTAACTTTATCATCTGGCTTCGTATGTAAAAGCCCAACTATGTAACTTTGATTTTAATGTGGGCCTGAGGCAGAATTCATTTAATCCAATATGTGCGGTCTTCTGATGTTCCGCAGAGAGTCAAAACACTGAGAATGTATGCATCGCTGAGCACACACTGCAGCTTAAAAAACTGCAATCAAACCACAGTCAGTGTCCAGTTCATTACAGACTTGTTTAGATAGAAATCCCTGCAGCTTGTGATTTAACTTTTATCAAAAGATTAATATTAAACCATGTTTTCTGCCTTTTACCAACTACTAGGCAGCAGCTTGATTTTTAATGAATGTAGTCACTTGTTACGCATTTTGCTGAGTTGCCATGTTTAATCTGACCGCTTCATTTAACATCATCAATTACTGTATTATGCTTCTGAAGGCAAGCCGGGAGGAGGCCATTACATTAGTCAGGGCTAGCTCTTGCTATAAATGGTGTAGGCAGTTGCTTTGAGCCCGCAAGCCACCCCAGAGCCCCCAAAGTATGTATTTTTAAAAATTCATTCAGTATAATTGGTGTAAATAGTGCAATGAATACAGAGCATCATTTCATTGCTTATTTATCAAAATAGTGTATTTACTAACACAAGAATACTATAGTGGTGCATGGAGTTTGCGACCCTCAAATGTGATGTCATTTCAATGTAGTGTAAGGTGCCCCACCCTACAAAAAAGCACATATCACATGGGCTTGGCATTACTTATGGTGCTTTTCCACTGCGTGATGCCTATTCAACTCTCCTTTTTTAGTCTTTAAATTTCCATTAGCCAAATCTGGTACCTGGTATGATATTTTTTTTAGTCCCTGCCTACTCATGGTTCTAAGTGAGCGGAATAGGGACTAAATGTCATGTGTAAAACTTGCAAAGTGCTGACTGGCCAGAGAGACTTGTCAATCATAAGAAAATGCAGACAACCAGCACAAACTCACCATCTGTAAAATCTGCACTCTACAGTAGTGATCACATATGTCCCAACGGCAGTCTGTAAAATTACTTTTGAAGAGTTTCAAATGCTCCTTGGATGGGTGGCTGCTGAAAAACACCAATGATGTGGGGACGGTGCATTGAGGAATACAAGAAAAAATAAAAAATAAAACAAAAAAGTCTATGCTGATGTCTGAGAATTAGAGCTGTATTTAGCCCCACCCTCAACAAAAAAAAAGTATAAACCTTGAATACACTGTGAGTAAACAGCAGATAACTTTACTGCTGTTGCTTTGGTTTCAATAAACTGTGTTCTGTGACATCACCAGCTACATTTCTGAGCTGTGCTAATGGAAAATGGACCAGGAACCAGGGACTGAAACCTGCATAGAACCGTGCTGAGCCGAGTTGAGTAGGTGCCTGTAAAAGTGTCAATATTTACCTTCCAAAGACGGAATCCACTGTGTACTGTTGACCCCAAAGTCCAGTTACTTGGACTAGGAGCTTGGTAACATGGTTCAGCTGGACACGGTTCTGCTGGACTTGAGCACTGTGTACATCAGTGTTAGAGCAAATCGTGCTGGGCACAGAATGAGAATGCTGTGATACTCACTGTAAACACACACAGCAACAAAGAGACAACTCTAGTTTACTCACACACATATACAGGATCTATTGTTGACAAGATATTTAGTAAAATTGGCCTCCGTTTACGTGTGCAGTATGTTTAAAGGTGATTATTATCCCTATAAAGAATGTCAAAGGGTGGAGAGTCTCTGCTGTCAAAACATCTCCAACTAAGCTGTAAACTACATACCTGAACTCCATAGTAGCCTCACATTGAACTTACATTTGTTTTCTAACTTCCTCTGGAGAAGGAAGCTGGTTGTCTGGGTCATTATCTTCACTTTAGGGCTAATTTTATGGCTCAGCGTGGCTCTTGTACGCCTTGATCAGTCACTGTGTCTCTGGGCAGAAATAAATGATGCTTGCTAAAGGATTAAAAACTATTTAAATCTGATGGTATATTTCATGTTTAAAAGTGAGGGACAATACAGCCTCCTCTCTGTCTGGCTGCACGCTCGGCTCGACTGCTACTCAGGGTTAGGGAACAGCCAACTAAGCACATTCTGGTTTTAAGCTCTCTTAACCTGGCAGTGTATCCTAGCAGGCTCCAGCCTCCAGCATAATCCATCTACAGGACTGAGGAGCAAGCAGTAGCTGAATAAATCACTCCAGAATTCACATCTCTTTATCTGAGCTGTTTCTCTGCTGTAGTTGTGGTGTGATATTGAAAACTGGGATGTTTAAGCATTCAGAGTTTGTGATAATGAATCACAGGAATCTCACCTCTTTATTTGGTTTAGTATTTTAGTTTGTCGCTATCCAAACAAACAAACAAAGGCATACATACTGGACTGTTACCATTGGTCTGTTCTTTATGAAAGTTTCATAAATAATAAAGGTACATTTTTTTTTGTATGTATATGTGCACATATTGTCAGAACTGAAGTGACCTTGGGCATAACATCCAATTGCTCCCCAGGCACTGTGGCTAGGGCTGCCCACTGCTCTGGGCATGGGTGCTCACTGCCCCCTAGTGTTAACTGTTGTGTGTAAATGTGTGTTTCACTGCACGGATTGGGTTAAATAAAAAAAAGTGATTCTAGTTCTAATGATTTCTATTCTATTCATTTATTCAAAACCCCACTCACTAAATTATAAGCACCATCCACAATAACTAACCAATGTTCATCCAAGTTACATTTTAATAAAAAAATTCTAAGAAAAAAAATACAAATCTGGACACGTTCATTCAGTGTGTGTTGATGTATAAATATATTGCAATATCCAGCCTCCACCTACCCACTGCAGTTTGAAAACCCTGCCCTGTGAGTTGACAGGATTGCTTCCTGAGGTTTAAGACGTAAGAAACCCTGGCTGTCGGACGTCACCCATACGATTCTGTCTTTGAATCCCTGCAGCTTCATAGCGGATGTTCTCAGCAATGACACTGACTGCTAATTTCCATGTGGACACCATAACAAGGTAAAAACTTGACAAGCTGGAGACACTTTAGGGTTACATGAGTAGGGTTACACTTCAGCAGGTGCTCTTAATATCAGATATTCTTTAAAGCTACAGTGCTTTGGGAGACTCCTTTGGTTCAGTTTGGGTTTAAAGATGAGGTTATGAAAAAACAGTTGGTTAAAAAAAAGGCTCCATTTGTATTTTTCTCTGTGCCCCAGATTTTGCCCCCAATATCTGCACATGGTTGATAGAGTAGAGGAGGAAGAAAAGCCTAGCGCCTGTGTGTCAATGATGGGTGAAAATATAGTAAAGCCCACGCGGCGTCTCCTTTCTCCTGAATTGTTGTGGGACTCTTAACGCAGTATTCTTATTACCATTCAGCCGCTGTTGCGATGGAGGGAAGAAAAATGAGACAGAAAAAACCTTGTCCTGACAGACTGCTCCTGATATATAATGTAAAATATCTCCCCATTCCGGACACTTCCAGAGGCAGACGTGCAGGTGCCCCTGCTGCATAATTCATGCGACTTTCAATCCTCACACTGGCCTGATTTCCTGTGAAGCCTGGGCCGCTGAAATTGCTCCAGTGTTTTCTGATTGCTCCACTCCACTCGCACACAGTTCATTTAGGCTCAGGATTTGGTCTCGGAGGAATAAACTGTGTTTAGTCACTGGGTTTAAGGCATGAGATCTCATCAGTTGACTAGGTTTTACCACTAATGATGTGGCATTCTTCTACAACACAGAAAGGAAGGGCTGAACAGTGTGGCGGGGAGGGTGATATCTAACAGTCATTTTCACACCAGCAGTGCAACCGAAGTGTAGATAACATTCTACTGTAGGTGTTTGCCATTCGGTTACCTGTCACCCAGAGAACTGACACAGAGCTACATCAACATCTGTAAAGACTTCTTCCATTCAGCATTAGAATGCAGTACAGATGCTTTAGTCAACTCCACTCTTTCTTGATGCTTTATATAACAAATCTTTATAGATATTTAATATCTGATAGCTTTCTTTCCCTCCTCAAAGTTCCATAGTGCAGTTTCTGGAGTACTGAGCCCAGATTAGTAACAACAGAGGCTGTATCTCTTTTATTACAGGTCATTTTAAGATCAAATTACCACCGTGTGTTGCTTTAAGACCCTGGGGAACTGTTACTGCGTGGATAAGAGGTGTAAAATGTCTCATTTAAGACATAATTAAATAATGTAAGATATAAGCAAAATGGCAGCCCTGGATCTGGAAACTGCACTCCTTCTAATTTCAATGTCAGGAAAGAGGTTTGGCTAAAACCACCACTTTAGTGAAGAACAGGAGGCGTACAGCCCGGGGAATGGCTTGTCTCATGTTACTATATGACTACATCTAGGAGTGTAGTCGGGCTGCAGTTAGCCGGTTAAGACAGGCACCTGACCTTTAGAATCGCTGCAAGACCATGAAATTGAAATTCCTTTGGATACAATGACTGGAAGCAATTTCCCACTAAAGTACCTATAATAAATATCCCAAGTTCCCCTGCTGTTGTGCTCTGGCGAAGGAGGCCACCCCTGGACTGCTGCAATTTAACAAAGGATCAAGCTACACCAAAGTAGCTTGTGTTTTATACAGGTTTGTCTCCATGGCATTTACTGCCAATTGCCAGCACACCTCCTGTCAGACAGACACACTTCTAAAGGGAGTGATTTATCTATTTATTCAGCTTCTTTAAAAGGATGTCTTTTAAAAACTGTAAGCGTTACAGTGATAAATATCGAGATTGATCAGAACAAAATGATCATGATCATCTTGGCCACATCGCCCAGCTCTACCAGCAACTTGCTCCAATGTTTAACAGCAAAGTGTAAACAGTAAACTGTATCTGGTCCCGTATCAGTGCTCAGTAATGACAGTATCTACAGGAGAATGTGCTGAGTGTGTTGGCCCTATCATTAGGAGATAGGTTTGATCACACTGGCCTGTGAAGCTAAGAGTCTAAAATGACTAAAATGGTCTCGCTCTCTTTGGTTCGGTAGACTCCCCTCTCCCTTCCCCATCATTTACTCACAGCCAATGCAGGTCTCAGCTCGGTTCGTCAGTGTTCTCCTCCAGTGTTTTGAGCTGCCCTGTGATGTTCTAGAAGCAGCTTGAAAAGAAGTAGTGGTTGGATTACCACGTCTCAGAGGAAGCACGCCTTTAACCCTCTCAGCTTCGAACGAGGAATTCCAAAATAAATGAATGATGTAGATGTAAGCGATTGGGGTCAGAGAGCACTATGGACTGATACATGGAAAATACTGTTAGTTGGTTAGTGAAAAGTTTTCCTGGTTCATTTCAATGAAACGAACAAAAACACCACTCTTATGAACTGAAACTAACATTCCTAGTGAAAAACATCCTGGTCTTCAAACAGCCAAAGTCTGAAAGGACTGACAACATGCTCTTTCGTATTCTTACAGAGTTTAGAAATAAATTGGGCAGAAAATCCCATAGTGCTCTTCACATTACGCTAGCGGCCAGATGATTCATCAGTTGATGTAACGCAAATAGACTTTACAATGAAGGCCAAATCACAGCAATCAAGGATGACAACTGTTGTCTCTTCCACATAACTATTTCTATTATGGGAAGGCAGTAAAAATAAACATGCTCTTATTATACAAAGGAAGCAAACAACATTAATAAAACGACATGGCTCAGTTCCACAGGGGGAAGTGCTACATTGCTGCTGCCATTTTTGTTTTTAGGGAACTGCCCTAAACAAAGCATGTGCCTGTGTGAATTTGGGGAAAGTGAAGGTCATTGTCTGTGACAGTGGAACTCCCTCCACGTGTAGCTTTAATCACGCAGCATCATGTCATTAGTGGAGAGTGTGTCTCTGCTGATCCACACGCTGCTCCACACACTGAGCAGCTTCCTCCACTGAGAAGCTCTAAAGGACATTAATGAACTGCTGAGTGTCAGTCGAGTGAACTTTCCTCATCAGACGCTGTGATTATGATTCCGTTCTCTCTGCTACATTTACACAATACCCTTCACAAAACACCTGATGCAGCCTGTTATTTATTTATTACTTTAAATTAAACGCTTCCCTAAAGGAATTAAACTGGAATAGATGCTCCCTGCTCTCATTTCCATAATCTAATGGTGTGTTTATGAGTGTGTGTGTGAGAGAGAGAGAGAAAGAGAGGTGTCGGTATGTGAATGTGTGTGTGTGTGTTTCTGTATATGTGTGAGAAAGGTGTGTGTGTGCTTTTACGTTGCTGTATGAATAGAGATGCCAGTAGGACAGAAACTCAGGTTGTGGGATTTTTCTTTTGTGTGTGTGTGTGTGTGTGTGTGTGTGTGTGTGTGTGTGTGTGTGTGTGTGTGTGACTCTCAATCATTCCTAACTGCTATGCTGATAGGCAGACAGAGTAGAAGTCTCAGCTGTCTTAACTAAACACACACACACACACACACACACACACACACACACACACACAGCATCAATAATTTATCAGTGATTTCTCATTTGGATTCTCAGATTAAACACTATTTCCTTCACTGGGGCGATGTGGAAGAGGCAGGGAGCAGAAGAAGCTCTCAGTAGTTTCTCTGTGTATTAGCTCTCCATCACACGCCATGTGTGCGACTCTGGACCTTCAACACGCTGCTGTCCACACACACAATGAAATATTCATCAGAACCATTGTAAACCCATTATGCTATTGTCTATGGACAGGTTCCTCTCCATCCCCTCAGAGCGTGTGTGGGTTTCTGAGAGCATGCTGTTGAGAGATAGGGACACACGCAGAGTGAGGGGGCACACCACACAGAAGCATTAGTGACACCCAAAAAAAAAAGAAAGGGAAGCTGGTGTCAGGTTCTCATGCAATTATTGCGTTTGGACAACGGCATTACTGCATTAGGCCTAAATTAGGCCCGGTCTGATAAGAGGAACAATAACAAGAGCAATTAAACCCCACAAGGTTACAGTCATATCACAACCTTGCTACCTTTATTTTAAAATCCCATTTGAAAATGCCAGCAGCCCTTTTCCAGCTGAATGATCTAATGATGAACTGACCAATGGGAATGGTCCCAAATTAGTAGGAGTAAAAGCATATTGCATTAATCCCTTATATTTAAATGCCCGTGGTCATGTTTACATGTTACTATGCTGTAATTACACAGAAGGAAACAAACATTATACTTTAATACAACTCAAGGCTCCAAACAGAACCATCCACAGAGGTTTTAAACCAACACTCGTGTTTAATCAAGAACCCTTGGAGAACCATATTTTAACAGTGTGTCATATTAACAGTAACTACTGATTATACTTTATTTTATTTACAATATTTATTATTATTATTATTATTTGTTAATGCTGAAAATTTACACAAAGGAAACCACCCACCAGTCTCAGCAAAACCACAAGCTAAAAGCTAAAGTTAGCAACATTACAGTGAACTTTGTGTTGATTAAAGGAACACTATGTAATATTTTTACCCTAAACATATAGCCTCAGGATCATTGTGCTGCACCACTGAGCTGTGATAGGGAGAAAAGAGACTCTGGACTCTACACTACGTTTTGGAGGAGTGTAGGAAACAGTGGATTTAATACAGTGCATTAAAAATAATAATTCCACTAGGGGGTGCCCCAGGAGCAAATAAAACAACTCTTACTTATTGTTTCTTTAAAGGTGCAGTCCATTTCCTACAGTAAAAGATTTAATTTCATATGAAACAGCAGCTGAACTGACACTTAGTGGCTTGGATGCATCAAAAACTGCTCTTGTGCTCCCCCTTAAGTTGCAGAGTGGAATTCATTTTAACAGCACTGTCCTGAAACCAAGTGGGAGGGGTGAGAGAGGGAGGAGAGGTTTCCTACCGTCCTCCAAAAGTTTAATAGTGTAGTTTCTGCAGTGCTGAGCCCTGAGTAGCAATGACATATGCTCAATTCTCCCTATTACAACTCAGTGGGACATAACAATGATCCTAAAGCTGTAATTTTAAGGTCAAAATACTACATAGTGTTGCTTTAAATCAACAATGATTTTCCTATTGATTTAGTTTGAGGAATGAGGTGAAAATTACACTAACACTAGCTTTTAGAAAAGTACCTCACTCTCAAATTCAGGTTTCAAACCTGACTAGAACACTCAGGTTTCTCCTCCACAACTCAGGAAGGATTTTGCCCTTGCTCTCTCAAGAGACCACCCAGTTGCTTGTTCTGTCTCTTCATCTCAAGGCTTGAATATTACAGCTCACTCTTCACTGGTCGTCTGCTACAGGCCCCTACAGCTGGTTCAGAGCAAGGCACCATGGCTGTGTTCCATTGTCTGAGGTTTTCTCATGTTACTCCACTGCCGTGTCCTTTTCACCAGCTTCCAGGAGCTGCTCACATCAGATTCAAAACCCTGATGCTCTTCTATAAAGCTCTTCTAGAAAGAGCCGCCCCCTCCCTAACCCAATGTGTGTCTCGAGTGCTTGGAGCTTCAATTTGTGTGGGAGACAAGCATCAAGACTGTGATCTGTCCTGGCCCCTTACTGTCTTCAAACACAGAGACACATCTCTGTGTAGAGTTTATTTGGCCACTGATCCTCCAGTCCTTAGTGGACCATCTTGGTATTTCTTCTAATGACTTTCAGTGTGATTCTGTTTTCCAGGAAATTGAACTTACCCTGGCATGGTATGGCACTGATGTCCATTTCCTCTTTATTCTTCAAAGGTATTAGGAGTCTAAATTTACAGTGAAACCTTGACATACGAGTAAATCAACGTACAAATTTTCAGAAATACGAGCCGTCACTCTGCCGATTTTTTGCTTGAAGATGCGAGCCGAGATCTGAGTTATGAGTGAGTGAGCCCATGCCACCTGCCACTAGGTGGCCCAGCGAACATTCTGTTCACTTGGTTATCTTGTCGTGCATCTCTGTCGCATCGCTGTGATTGTAGCATTGTAGCGTTAAGTGTGTAGTGAGTAAGTAACGATAGAGCCCTAAAATCTGGAACCAGAAATAAAGAACAGAACAAGAACAGAACTAAAATTTGGCATAATGGTGACCAGAGGTCCTCTTTTTTCTCGACAAGTACTCTTTTGGGGCCTTAAAAACTGCATGTTCAAAGGGTCAGAGAGTTGAGAGCTGAACTGGGACACATTCGCGCCACTTCAGTGCTGTAGGTCCAACGTCCACCGCGGTGCAGCTCGGTGTTTTACTGGAGCCTCAAACAGAAATGTGTTGAATGTGGTTGAGGAAATATTTATCATAGTCATCCCTATGACAAGCATGGCATGGTGGCGCAGCAGGTAGTTATGGGTTCGATTCCCGCTCTGGGTGACTGTCTGTGAGGAGTTGGTGTGTTCTCCCCGTGTCTGCGTGGGTTTCCTCCGGGTGCTCCGGTTTCCTCCCACAGTCCAAAAACACACGTTGGTAGGTGGATTGGTGACTCCAAAGTGTCTGTAGGTGTGAGTGTGTGAGTGAATGTGAGTGTGTGTGTTGCCCTGTGAAGGACTGGCGCCCCCTCCAGGGTGTATTCCCGCCTTGCGCCCAATGGTAGGCTCTGGACCCACCGCGATCCTGAATTGGATAAGCAGTTACAGATAATGAATGAATGAATGAATCCCTATGACAACACAAACACACAAACACACACATCTCACCATTACTGACTGACGAGTAAATGACATCTGTGCAGCTTTTGGTTTAATTTCACACAAAAACGGACACAGTCTCTGGATTATTAAAGCCAGAACACAAGAGCGAGGTGTTACTCAAAATAAACAAAGCTGTGAATTAGTTACAGCACTGTTTTACCAGTCGGACCCTTGTAGAAATGTAAGTCAGTACATACATACCTAGTTCCCAGTGATGCCCTGTTCCTTTATAAAGTTTACATTATTTGGTTGATAAAATGTTAAGGTGATGATTTTAGAAATGTTCAAAAACTTAAATGTTATCTTGTTGCTTTCTGGTAAACGAGTTGCTTTAATGTCATCTCAACACGGAGCTTCAGTTTTGTAGCTTTGTATGAACAGAAAATAACAGGTTTCCATGATCATACACACACTGTCAGCAACTGACGAGATAAACTATATTTATAGTTTGTTATTATTGTAAACAAAGACATTGATATGAAGCACCAAAGCTTCTCCGGCCCTTTCAATGACAAGGGGATTTATTTTGGGCGTTCCTGTTTTTGAAATGCCAACAGAATCTCTGTGACAATGGCTATATGGCTAATGGTGGTCTGGCAAAACTAGACTTGCCAAGTTTCTCTTTGTTTATAAATTATTTATCATTAATACATTTTAAGAAACTACATTTTCTTATTCAAAAACTTTATTCAAAAAATGTATTTGATATATGAGCAAATTGAGTTACAAGCTCAGTCACAGAATTAATTAAACCCGTAAGTCAAGGTATTACTCTATTTCTATTGAGGATGTACTCTCTAAATACGTTTCCAAACCGGTTTGTAAGTTGTTCATGTATAAGTCTGTCTGCTCAGTTCCATAACAGATCAATACCATTGCCTCTTTCTATTAAATGTACTGCAAAACCAATCGAAAACATAACAATATAACAATGATCTTAGGATTTTGTATTTTCAAAAGCTACTATTTTTATTGAAGCCCAGGAGAAAAATGAAGCCAGTCTGCCTCTATATCTGTGAGCATCTGAGAGAGGCGTGGTGTCTTCATGGTCCTCCGGGAAGAAAGAATAAATTGCTAACGTCTGAGAATGTGAAGCCGTTAGTGACACTTACCTCACTGAGACCAGCGGACTTTCACCTGAAGACACACACACACACACACACTCCAGAGAGATAGCAGTGCACTGGTTTCATTATGTCAAAGTTCCACTGTGAATCTGACAGATGGCTTTTTAAGAAACAGCCTTAAAACATTTCTTTTGTGTTAATTAACACATAATGAGTTTATTTTGGAAGTGTCATTTTTTTGCTCCATGAAGTAGTTTACAGACTCTTAATTTGGACTGTGGCAGTAGATCTGCAGCACCTTTTGATAGTATTTACCATGTGATAAACACTATAAATCTTAAAGATATTTAAGGAGTTTCCAATCTCTGTTTTTACGCATCGTCCACAAACATTACTCCAGACTGGGTTACAGCCCAAATCCACAGAGTCTTTGGCTGAACCCAAAGAAAGAGTCAGAGAGAGATGACTTAGGCCACAACTAAAGATGCCCTTGTAAAGTAATCACGAATACCATTTGGACAAAATTACAGTTGCTAATGGAAGTAGTCCAGCAACAGAAGCCTTACCCTGCCTTAAGGTATTACGCCGGCAAACGGCTGCGTGGCTCATTTTGTTGATGATACGGCTTTAACGTCCATCTGAACAGGAACCCAGAGGGCAAGGTGGCACTGCAAATGAATGTGAAATACTAGGACACTGCTGCCACATAAATACACAATGGGTTTTTATCACTGCCTTGACCAAGACACAAGTGCCAATGTTACACAGCCAGGTCACATTAATACATTTTGTACTGAAATAATAATTTCCAAATCATAAGGCCTGAAATTTTAATTAAAGCACATAAAGTTTAACCTGATAACACTGTAAATAAAACAATATTAAATAAAAAAGCTGTGAAAGCATGAAACACACACATGCTGTGACATCACACTCTTAAAAATAAAGGTGAGGGACCACATTTGGTTAAAAAAAAACAATCGTGAATACGGATAAATGGGTAAAGACCCTTTGGACAGAGTGATAGAGTTTTAATCCTTTAAAAGGGTTTCTTCACACTCACACGTCTTAAACAAATCAGTTCTTCTATGGCATAGCTCAAACACCCTTGGTAGCTCCGTTATTTAAGGGTGCCCAGCCATGACTAACAAGTAGTATTTCACAATAAACACATGGTATTTTACTTAACATTTACAGAAAAAATTAACAGTCCCGACCAGAAAATTCCAAATTAGACAAATCACCCAAAACAATAAGCCCTATAGATGTAGTTGTACTACATTAAAGTAATTATAGCCCATAACTCTGCAAGTCTACTATTACCCACCTATCATTAGAGTAGTCAAGCCAACAGAGACCCTGCCTTGACACATTATGTCTGTGAAAAGCTGAGCAGGAAAATTATTGTGATGATGAACCTTAAATATCAATCTCAGCATGACCCCTCAGTGCAAGGTGGCAGTTCATTGCCTGTTCATATAACTGTCACACCAGCACTTTAATGATGCAAGGTTAGCGTAGCTACACAGCAATAAATATACAGCCTTTTGAAGAACCACATAAACAGCAAGGTCATATGTCACAACGTTATAACCATGTCAGTACCCATTTATTACACTACAGATTTAAAGTTTAGGTTTATGAAAATAATATGAAAAATTATTTTAATAAAAAACTCTAAAGAGCCCCTGCCATAACTTAAATGACAAATGTCCTTGACCCAGGGCACATACCTGTGGGGTTAAAGCCATGTCTCAAAAAGGTATATACAGTAGCAGAGGGGGGTTTTGAATTCAGCTAAAAGAGGAATTGGAACGTAAATCTCAGCAATCAAAACTCCCAGCATGCTTTGTGGGATATTTGGATTCATCAAAGGTCATAGCTGTGCCAAAACACCAGGGAGACAGAGAAATGAGCCCCCTAATGACTGGCCATTCAGTCACATGAATTAGATTTGATTTAATTGTTATAAAAACTCTATCTCCTGCAAAAAATTAACCACTTTAAATCACTCTCTTTCATTTGTGAGGCAGCCACTACAGATTCAGACTGACTCCAAAGCTGGACTTTATAAATCGACTGGAAACAGTTTCCAAAGCTGAATGTTTACGCCAGGATATGGATTTTATTAAATCAATTAATCCTTATGTATTTTGCTGAAGCCATTTGCATTGCTGCCAGTTCCTGTGAGTCTATAACTGTCACTGCTAGTCTTCATTAGTGTAAAAAAAAAAACTCCAGACATCTGTTCTGTCCACTCTCTGTACTTTTTCACCACCCTGAAAACAAATACCAGTATACAGGCAACTCGCAAACACCCAGCATCATGAGCAGGGCCTTCGTTTTAAAGTTAGGTTAAATAGTCTCTTTAACCCTTAACAGACGTGTATTAAAAAGACATAAAACCATCTTCCACATGGAAAAAAACCAGTCCATTTAATGTAAATCAAAACCAATTACAGTGAGAATGAGAAGAATCTCATCTTCTCGTAAACACCTCTCATCTACAAGTAGATCAAAGTTGCACTTGCTATGAATAAATGAAAAAACCTGAAATGAGCAGCTTGAACTGTGTCTGCCTTTGTCAGGAACACATTAGCTTTCAATTATCATTTATTTGTTATTGTCTTTACACACAAGCTGTCATCAATCTGGATCAAATCTAACAGGAAGTAAACAAAGGAAGAAGAAATCAGTCACGAGGACAGGAAACAACACTTTACCACTGATGGAGATGATGTGGAAGTGAGGGACAGCTGCAAACTACTTCGCTCCATTATTAAGAACAAAGGACCCAGCACTGAGGAAACACCACACACACACTAGCACTCAGCAGTATTTTCAAGTGCGATGATGGGTTTCTCCAAACAAAGATCAGAACTGTCCATACTATGGTCTTTCCTGGACTTTTAAATACGTATTAGGTCACATGTGTGGAAGCATTCTCTTTCCTGGCAGTCCTACACACATTTCTATGAGTTGGACTCGGAGCTGGAGTGAGAGGTGGGGCAAGGGAAGTGCGTAGCACACAAGATACTGATGCCTCTTTTTGTGAACTGTGTAAATTCCTAGCCCCAACTGACACACATTCACCAAAAAAATTAAATTAAATTAAATAAAAAACATGTTGCCAACCAATGGTCAAATTAATTGAAGAACCACTAAAAAAAGGACCACTAAAAAAAGGCTTCGAACACAAGGACGACAAGCAACTAGGTGAATTGATACAATCAACAAAACATAATGAATAAGCCATTAAGGACCTTGAAGACCCAAACAGAAGAGCGGATATTCTGGAGACACACTCCAGGAGTCACCAGGAGCCAGAATCTACTCCACAACACTTAATAATAATAGCAAGTAAATACAGCACTACGCAGAGGTCAGAGATTTCACAGAGATCTTCAGTCACAGTGTCCATTAGGTACAAGATCGTCTCTCAGTGTCAGGACAAATGCAGAACACATCCTGGACTGAAAATGACACAGAAACATGTTTAACACACTGTCCATTCTCTGCCTTCTTTGCAGCTTCCTTTTCTTTTGGGAAATGGATTTTCTTATAAACTCCCCTCCCCCTAGAGTTCAATCTAAGAAGTTGCTTGCATTTTATGCTTCTAGAGGAAAGTCAGCCATGCAAGAAATAACAGAGGGAAACAATAGATATTATATATTAGAAATATATATATATATATATATATATATATATATATATATATATATATATATATATATATATATAAGAAAGAGAGAGAGAGAGAGAGAACCCAGCCATTTCTGCCGCTCTCATTAACACAGTATTAGGACTTTTTTAATGCCAGCTTTTCCCAGGAGGAGGGTTGCCTTTACTTTTCAGAATCACATTGACCTTACACCCAGACATTTCCTCTACTCACTGTGTGTGTGTGTGTTTGTGTGTGTGTGTGTGTGTGTGTGTGTGTGTACTTTATGAGTCCTCTACCTTTAAATTGTGGCTTTGGGTGCTTGATTGATTCATTATCATTGAGCTTCAGCCCCTCAAGGCTGCTTCACAGAGTCCATGCCCTTGTGGAGGAGGAGCTGTTGATTTTCAAGGTCACCAGCACAGACAGAGAGGTGTAGAACAGAGGTAAAGAAAGAGAGAAAGCGAGAGCGAGAGAGAGAGAGAGAGAGAGAGAGAGAGAGAGGGTGGGGTGGGGGTGGTGGTAAAACAGAGCGCAATAAAAAACGCATGTTGGGCGATTAAAATGAGAAACGTGTATAAGCTCAAGAACGACGCGAATGTAATCCCTGCAATTAACTACAGTAAGGGTTGCCCTGTAAAAAAGAAAAAAAAAAAGGTTTATTGATCCTTTTTAACTCTGGGATTTACATTCACAGTCTCTGTAAGCGGCGTCTTAACTGCCGCTCTTGTTTGTCCTTCTTTCAATGAAGCCTTCATAAAAAAAGCTCCTCTCTTTATCAGACGCATTGTGTGACTCGCTGACTGTAAAAGTAAGTGTATTTGCTGATGTAGGATTATAATGTGGACATTCAGCAGAATTGTTTCAGTTCATGTTTAGAAAATTACTTTTGGGATTTGAGCAAATGGACAGTGTAATAAGAAACGCAATGTGCGCCAGCTCCGGCTGCTTTTATTTATGTGTTTCTGCCCCGCAGAGATTACCCCCACGAATGAATCTCCTTATAAACTCTCTTTAAAAGGAATGTTAGGAATGTAACTATGCTACCATTACCAGAGGGAAACTGACACTGGAGTTTAGGGATTATCGAGGATGTGCTTTCTGACAGTGAAAGGATAAGGACTGCTCGCCCCACTGTACATTAGCCCTTAGGCATCAAACTTCCACATCTGGTCACGAAATGACCACATGGGACAGCCATGGCCTAGAGTTAGAGAAGGGGGCTTGGGACAGAAAGGTAGATGCTTTGACCCCCTATAGAATCAAAATAAGTAACAACAACAATGTTACTTAGGTTACTTAAGGTTGTCATTTCAGGAACCCATGGACATGGAGAATCAGGGTAAACTTGGATGATGTGCTCACAATTTCTCTTGCTTGGAATGAAAGGATGTCTTTGCCTGAGCTCCTTCTGGTTTCCCTCCTCCCAGTCTGTTACAGTCAGATCCGTCACTACACTAAAGAAAATATTCACATGCTCTTATTCTCTGCTGCACTCAACTCAACTAACTGCTTCCCTTTTACTGTTTTACTGTTTTCTGAGAGAATGGTGGCCCACTGATGGAAGATTGTTTGCTGGATTCTCCTGCAGACCAGACCAGACCAGCTGCTCACCTTATTATTATTATTATGTAGCATAATGACACTTCATTGGTGATCATTTAAAATTCAATCTATACTTTGATCAGAGGAGGATGGGTCCCCTTTGTGAGTCTTGGTTCCTCCCAAGGTTTCTTCCTCCAGCCTCGAGGGAGTTTTTCCTTGCCACTGTCGCCTTCGGCTTGCTTGCATTGGGCTTTGATTTAAATGTTCTGTTTTGAAACTGTGAAGCTGCTTTGTGACAACGTCAGTTGTAAAAAGCGCTATACAAATAAATTTGATTTGATGATTTGACTTAGTACATTTTAAACATTGTATTAAACAAAAACTACATGTTGGTAGGTGGACTGACTACTCAAAAAGTGTCCACGGTGTGTGTGACTGTGTGAATGTGTGTGCTGCCCTGCTTACTCCCAGGATCTGGACCCACCGCAACCCTCAACTCAAAAAGCAGAAACAGATGAATAAACGAATGTATTTTAAACACTACACCACAACTGAAGCTCTGTTGAATCTCTGGCTCATGAGCTTCTGGTATTGGTTCACTATTTAAACACCTGCGTATATTAGTGTGTGTCTTATATAAATAAGATAATCATGAGTTGCTTGTTCCCCAACTTGAAGAAACAAATACGTGACTCCTGGTAAAATTTATGTTGTTATAAATGAACTATAAACACATTCATAACCCAGTACACTGCATGTATAAAATATTATCTACATGGATCTAAGCCATGCATTATGCATTGAACAATTTTAAGAGTAGCGTTCATAACACAGCGTGGTGTAATACGAATAGTCTATTAATAAAGGGTTTAGTTTAATTATTTTTTTAATTCTATTTATATTTACACTCTGACCATTAGAGGGAGAGCAGTGCACTCATTCATTCATTCTTTCATTTTCTGTAACTGATTCATCCTGTTCCTGGAGCCTGCACACAATCACCGGGGGCAAGGCAGACATGGTGCCAGGCCATCACATGGCATCGCAAACACTCACCCAGTCTCTCGTCTACACTATGGACACCACTAAAATTCACCTACCAGCATGTAGTTTTACACTTGAGAGGAAACTGGAGCACCTGGAGGAAACCCACCCAGACCCAGGGAAAACACACTAAACTCCTCTCAGACAGTGACCCGAGGTGGGAGTTGGACCCACAGCCCCACGATCTACTGTGCTGCCCGGTGATCTGCCTCATATCTCGACTGGCAAACTCCACCCACATGGACAACCATTGGCTCATGAGTTCATTGGCACACCTCTTACTGTCTCAACACATTCTCATGTGGTCCCAAATACAACTCACTTTAATTGTTGTTGTACAAGGTTTATGAAAATATTACAGATGCTATTAGGCCACATTTATGGAATTGTGAATAGCCAATAAGAGTGCGCTGTATTAAGTAAGTGGCCTTGAGTGTTAAGGGTTAAATTCAGAGAGTATTTGTTTGATAAATAAACGTTCTAATTCTAATTTTCTCATAAAATGCTGCGTGGTTTGTGCTGCCACAGTTCAGATATGTTTCATGGGAAACTGTTCCTCACATTCCTCCCGGCAGAAGAATAACTCTCTGCTGAGAGAGAGAGAGAGAGAGAGAGAGAGAGAGAGAGAGAGAGTAATTGTGTGAAAAGGGGAGAGAATAGGAGAGGGAGAAAAAAGAAGGGGAGGGGGCACAGAGAGAGAGGGAAAGATTAACTGTACAGTAACAGAGCGAGGGGGAGAGACAAGGTGGCGGTGGAGGGAGAGAGAAGAAAAGAGAGAGAGAGAGAGAGAGAGAGAGAGAGATGGTCAAGGCTCATCTGTCTGTCAATACATCAGCGGTAGAATTGAGCTCCTCTCGGCTCAGTCACACTTTAATCTCTCCTCCTCTATTGAGACCCTCGCCACTCTCCCCCTCCGTCCTATTGACAACGGAAAATAGCTTTGCCAACTTGACTGACAACTTTGTCTACCTGACAAAAGGAGTAATGCAGTGGCAGGCAAAAACAGAGGCAACTTTTCAGGCCTTAATGAGCCTCTGTAGATTACATTCTCCTATTACAGCCCACCATATCAGATGAGATAATATTGAATGTGCTTTCACATCTTTGTGTGTGTGTCTGTGTGTGTGTGTATGTGTGTGTGTGCAGTTCCCTTCAATATATTTTCAAGGCTAATATGTAACCTGTGTTGTTGCTCTAAATCTTAGTAACGTGTGCATATCCTGCCTGAAGACCTCCCAGAACTATCAATAATAACCATAATCTACTACTACTACTACCATAAATAATACATTTAGGTGTTACTGTGTACACACAGTGTGTGTGTGTGTGTGTGTAGCAAATAAATATCACATTGTGGGGACCAAAACTGCTTATGCGTTCACATTGTGGGGTCTTGTCTTCTCACAATCATTACATTTTACAGTAAAGCCATGTTTTACTTTGTGTTATGGTCAGGGTTAAGCTACTGGAACTTATGGAAATGTTAATGGTAAGTCTCCACAAAACTAAATAAAATCTATGTGATGTCCCCATAATTAACATATACACGATTGTGTGTGTGTGTGTGTATCATGTGGTGGGTCATGTGTATAAAAAAAACACTGAGTTGCCATAGTGCTGTCAGACACCAGTTTTCTATTGCTGTCAACTACTTTTTAAAACCCTAATTAAAGCCAAAATAGGTGGATGTTTACTTTAATTACGATCATTAATGACAAAAAAACGCCGGTCCTGGAATCATTTTCAACACCTACTGTCCGATGACTGATTGAAGACAGATGTCATAACAGTCCGTGATAATCATTAATTACGATCACACTCATCATTACTGAGGTTTTTTCCTGAAATATTTACTTAAAAAAAAGTTCTTACACTCAACCGAGTGCAGCCTCAATAATAAATATTCATGAGATACAAGACTACTCCTGTTAATCATGCTTCTGCAAGAGACATCAGAAACAACCTGCAGGTGTAGGTGCATTTTACTCAGATTTAAATTTGGATAGCTGTATCTGATCTATAGATTAATGTTAATGTTTTGTTTCACCACAAACTCATCATTAGAGTCACCTTCCTCAGTGTCAAGCAATAAAGTGAGGCACAAAGTACTGGGCTGTGGAACAGTTTAGCTGCATTCCCTGAGGTGATTGAGATATAGTCATTATCTTCAGGTTGATGATAAATGGCTTTTATGATCCACAAGTGTTCTTCCAACATCAGTACTTGACCATATTAAGGTTCTCAAAAGCTGGACCCCATCAGGGCTCATTATAAATTATAAAAAAATTATAAAAAAAAAAATCATTATGGCGACTTGTTTACTTAATGAGATTAAGCAGTTACACATAATAGGGATCCAAAGTAAGTCCAGGATCCAAAGTAATGTTGAGGTGGTTTGGATATAAAGTATCAGTATTCTAGTCAGAATCTTGGTAAGTTATGTTTGTTTATATAATAAGCAAATGTTTACACATGTACTTTTGTTTCTTCTGAATGTTTGAAATTTTTCAAATTTTGTACTAAAATAAAATGTGATTGAATATAATTAAAGTAAGAAATTACATCCATCCATCCATTATCTGTAACCGCTTATCCAATTCAGGGTCACGGTGGGTCCAGAGCCTACCTGGCGCAAGGCGAGAATACACCCTGGAGGGGGCGCCAGTCCTTCACAGGACAACACAGACACACACACACACACGGACACTTTTGAGTCGCCAATCCACCTACCAACGTGTGTTTTTGGACTGTGGGAGGAAACCGGAGCCCCCGGAGGAAACCCACGCGGACACGGGGAGAACACACCAACTCCTCACAGACAGTCACCTGAAGCAGGACTTGAACCCACAACCTCCAGGTCCCTGGAGCTGTGTGACTGCGACACTACCTGCTGCGCCACCGTGCCGCCCAAAGTAAGAAATTAAATATAATATCAATTTCATATGATTAATATTAATATAACCTTTATTTTGTTACAATAATATGTTCTTGAAATGAATACAATTATTTTCAGTGTTTTTCCACATCGCCAAAATCATTATCATATCGTTATCTCCAAAACACCCTGAAATATCGTGATATTATTTAAGGGCCATATCGCAAACCCCTACCCCACAGCCATATTGTGATATGTAGTGTAAAGCCTTGCTAGAGCAGTAGCAATGGTCCACGGTCTTTGAGGCCTATGGAGTCCAGCGGATTTAAAGCGCAGTTACAGGACAAGCCTGATTCCATTAAGAGAATAAAGAATGCTATGGGACTGATATGGGAATAACTAGCCAACACTCACATTTGAGCCACCTGACATGGAATATATAGATATATAACATTTTTGGAGCACAACAAACAAAAAATGTCATAAAACAAGCCACCATTTAAATAAAAATAGTGTAAGTGTATGGATAGCAGAGCTCTTTTAGAGAAGGCAGAGAATGCTGTGTGTCATTGCGGAAGCTTCACCTATTAGAATTCAGCGTGGTGTAGCTGTTTAAAATATGTAGCAACATTGCACACACATAAAGCCCACGGTAGGAGAATTCCATTACTGTCATATTCTCCCTGTGTCTCACATGACCTTTCATAGCTTCGCAGTGTAATTACTGCCTGAGACCATGACTCTCCTAACAGCCTCCATCAAAAGTCTCCCAATTATACAATCATTATAGTGATGAACACGGCATTAGAACGGGAGGCCTTGCACACCCACTACCTCGTATCAGCAATATCCTCCCTCTCCTCTCTCACCTCTCCTCTCCTCTACCACTCTGCTCCAGCCCTCCAATCCGTCCCTTCTCTCTCTCTCTCTCTCTCTTTATTTTACCCTTTTCCATTACATTCTCTCTGACCACTGTTAAAGCATGGCTGAAGCTGTTCTGAGCTGACCTTTCTAACAGCCGTTTGATATGAATTTCATGAGCTGCTGTTTAACCGTTTGTTTCGTTGATACAACAGATGTGGAAAAGGCCACAGTACTGTGTTAAAACACACCTTCTAGCAGAGCTTCCAAAACTAGGGGTCGGGCACTATGAGGATATTTAACAAAGGGGTCATGGGAGAGGGAAACTGATCATGTCCACTTTGGTTTTATTCATTGTACCAATGACTAGACTCAAGTCAGGGCAAAGATTAGTCCACTGGCTCTAAACTGACACTCCTTATACACATATCAATGGCTGTCACTGTGTGTGTGTTTATCTATCCACAATAACAAGCACCATCATCGACCCCAGAGGGTTAATGTTGGAAAGACAAGCTTATCTCGCCTCGTCACAGTGCATCCTCGCCCGTCTGTTATTAATGTCATGTGTCTTTGTTTTGTTTTGGTTCTGTATAGACGTAGTCCCCATATGCCTTTGTACTTTGCATGTGTTTCCGCCCGTGTAATTCTGAGCTATGTTCTCCCTCCGGTATTCCTGTGTGGCTATAATTTATCTACTTTTGACCTAGTTGCTGTATTTATGTATGGTCCAGGCTTGTGTGTCTGAGGATGTTACAGTGACAATCATATGGTAAAAGAACTGTTGTGTGCTTTAGCTATGCGTCAAAAAATTGAGTTCAAATTCAAAATGTTGAAATCTAAAGGTGTTATGTGCAGCCGGGTCATTACTGTACACCATTGGAGTAGAGGAGGGAGGGGATGGGATTCCAAGTGCCAGGCCCCTACAGGCAGCTCTGTGATAAACACCTTCCTCAAAGCAATGGTCAGACTGTAGCCTCTCCTGAACACAAGGTCACCAATCTGGGCACTCGCAACGGGAATAAAGCAGGAGCCCTCTGGCTCCACCATGACCTCACTGCTGGTGTTTACCTCTTTAAGAGTAGGCTTTTTAGGTACGATTCCACTGTTCAGTGTTTCCAGTGCTATTATGGATAGTGGAGAGTTGGGTCAAAGTACAAAAATCTCACAGACACATTTACACATGCAACACAGAATCTGAAGTATTTTACACTGGAAGACCAGTGCAGTGTTTGGAGCCATGTCTAAGAACTCTAATGGGTATAAGGTGGGTGTCACGGTTGTGTAGGGGACAATGAGGTAGACATAGGTGCGGGTAATATTTATTAAAAAAAAAAAAACTCTGTAGAATCACAAAATTAAAAATAAACAGGGGTAGGACAAAACAAAAAGGGTAAAAAACTGGGAACTGATGTGGGGAATGCAAACACACACACGAGGCCAGAGAAAACCTACAGGAATCAGTGGGTAAATACACACAGGAACACCTGGGAAGGATAACGAGAGGGCAGGACCACAAATGAGGCACAGGTGGAGTTAAAGGTGGGGCTAAAAGCAGATTCATACTTCTGCGTTGACTCGATGCAGAGCCTATGCCATTGTGAGCATTTAGAATACTGCGTTGGTGTTTTCATCACTCTGAAATTGCACTGCTATAACACTAGTGCTGAATCTCAAACATCTTCCTCTACACTATGTAGTACACAATGTAGTGGTGTAGTATTATTAGTTTTATAGATCTTTAAGGTGCACTATTTAGGGAGTAGGTTGTTATTTGGGACAGAGCACAGTTTACATGAGGTGCCAGGAAAGATACAAATACAAGGCAGGCAACTTCACCCTTGGTTCCTCACACGTTTTTTTTTCCCCTTTCAGAAATGTCCATGTTTTTCCTTTGTTCAACATTACTGTTCATCCCGTCTGAGGAAATCTCTCGCCATGAATTTACTGCTCTATGCAGTCTCTGTGTGTGTTGCTGTACTTCTTCGATTCATCTTGAATAAAGTTTGGTCGGACTACATTAGTTACATTTCTGGAGAGTGTGTGTCAGGCTACACCATAAGCTATGGAGCAGGGTTTGCGTCGACACGTTGCCTACAGCGTATGTTCAACATAGAAGTATAAATTGGGATTAAGGTGAAAACTAGGGCAAAACAAAACAGAGCCATGTGCTAAAAGAGCACATGAAATATAAGGAAACTTAATAAATACACAATGTCAGAGCAGGAAAAAAAATGCAAAAGTATAAAACTGGTGTTCCAGCCCATGCAGTGAACTGAACACTTGGCTTTCACATAGAAGACAGATCTGTTACAGTCTACACAATATCGATGGCAAAAGCACTATTATCTATGAATTAATAAATAAATAACTAAATAAGCAGTCATATATATATATATATCACTGCCAATGCAGTTGAGCAGAACTATGCCAATAAGTTTTTATTTCTGATTTCCCAAACAAATCTGTTTTCTGACTTCCTAGAGGTTTTTCAGATTTCCAACTGCGAAAGCCAAAATGTTTTGCTCTTTTCAGCTAATATCAGAAGACACGCTGCCAGTAAACCTGTGTGCCAATATATTTGGCGAGGACTGCAGGACTGAGAAGTTATGTTTACTTTCCTGTTCTCTTTCAGATCTGAGTAGTGAGTCTTACTGTCACAACAGCAATACGGAGTAAGAAACCTTTAAAGCAGTGAGATGTCAGAGAGTGGTTGTGAGAGGGATGAAATTAGACTGAAACTGACCAAGAGGAACATCTGAACGGAAGATTCCTGGTGTCTGATCTCATTTACATGACATGATATCCTCCCACTGCAGTTGATGAATTCACCACACAGGGAGTGTTAAAACTAGCTCCTATAGAAATAGATTTAAATGAGCTTGTTTATGTATCAGTATGTATCATTCCAGCCTAATTTTATATTTCCAACCCTTTCCAATTATAGCCAGAAATACCTTGGTAGAGATTTCTGACAGATTACACCACGTCAGATGTTTGGACACACCCACTTGGGTGGTGGTGATGGTGGTGGTGGGTGGGTTCCTTTGTTTTGGTCCATTTTCCACATATTGTGTATGTACAGTACCAGTCAAAAGTTAGGACACATCCCATTCAATGTTTGTTTGGGTTTTTTTTTTGTTTAAAATCACTTTCTATATTGTAAATGAATATGGAAAACATTAAAACTATAAAGGAACTATATAGGTGTTAAACAAACCAGAATATTTTATAGTTTAGATTCTACAAAGTAGCCACATTTTGCTTTGCTGACAGCTTTGCACACCCATGGCCTTCTCTCAATCAGCTTCATAAGGTTGTCACGTGGAATGGTTTTCAGTGAACAGCTGTGGCCTCGTCAAGAGTTAATTTATAGAACTGCTTGCATTCTTAATGGGTTTTGAGACCATAACTTGTTTGCAGATGTAGGACTGGTACACAGCTCTATACAGTACACTACCCCTATTCCACCAAAACATAGAGACAGACTAAATAGAGATCTGTAACAAACAAATATGAGCTCAAAGACCAACAAAACTGTCCCCATCAGTTATACAGGATTTTCATCTTTGAGAAGATTCAATTTCAATCTTGCTTCAGGTGTTTCTGTTCATTCATCCGCTGTGAGAAGACCCATGTCATGGGGATGTGTAGCTGCCAGAAGGGCTTACTAAGAGAAAAACAAATAAATTTACAAACCAAGAAGAGCTCAAACATAAAATAATAATAAAATAGGGTTTTTCACGTGCACGTGTAAGATAGGATAACAGTTCTTGAATGGCTTGCACGGGAACGTTCTCTGGGGAACTACATATATGTTCGAGCATCTCTGTAGAGAACCTTCTTTAGGAATGTAATGTGTTGGCAAGAGGGATGTACTAGACCCTCCCTATACCTTTAGCTGTGGAACTCTAGAGTGATGTAGCACCCGTGGTATGAGTTGGATGGGTGTTTTTGATACATAAACCCAGCATCAGTCCCTGTCCTCACTAACACACTTGTGGTTAAATGCAAATCCTCACAGCAATGTTTCGGTTTATAGGTCTGGTTTCCTGGGCAGGGATAAGGCTTCCTGACAGAATGGCAGTGTTGATGGATAATGATGTTAAAATTTCTTTTTGGTCCAAGTCCAGGTTTAATATCAGTCTGGGATAAGAGCCCCTGGTGCCAGGCATTCCAATATGTTACTGCAGCAAAGTCCTTTTTAATATCTTCGGTTTTGGAAGAAAAGCAGGAACAGGATGTGATTTTTGTCAACACCATGTGTCTTCAGTCTAACAGTTGTACTATTATTGTTTACATTCCATTTCTGAGAGTGTATTCTCTGACTCAAGCCACAGCACCACCATGGCTTGTATTGTACAGAAAGACACAGTTAAATATCAGAAAGGCACAAATGTGTGTAGAAGGTAGAAATTCCTTTTTTGAAGATAATTCCCTCTGAAAAATGTAGGGCCACACTGGTGGGTCAATCGTTTCCCTTCCCTTCGATGAGGCTCTTTTGCGTAAGCATTTGTAGCCAGTGGGAGGAGGAGGTGAGTATTAGCAGGTGTCAGTCTTTAGTGGAAGCCAGCTGTGTGTGTTTCAGTAATCCCACCCACTGGCCATGTGTAGTTCAGCAGTCCAAGACAGAAGCTGAAGCTGGTGCGTCTTCTGAAAGCTGGAGGCGAGCCAGCGGTCCTGCCGAGATGAGATTTCACATCTCCGGGGATGTCACCACTAGAAAAGGAAGTTCTGGAGGAAGCATCTGGTGACCCGTAATGAGGGTGAAATGCCTACATGTCAGGTAATACCCCAGCTCCTCCACCGCCCACTTGATTGCCATGACTCCTTGCTCCACGGTAATCTCTCAGCATTCAGCAGGGCTCAGTTCTCCTGCCGGCTTACAGGACGGGCTGTTGCTGTACTTGCCGTACTTAAGACTCCTGGGGAACAAAGTGCTCAGAGGCGGGGGGTCCAAGACGCTTGTCTGGAAGATGAACAGAAATCTGGATTCCTGAGGATCAGCTGAGAGGTCAAGAGTCTTTTTTTTCTGGATTTCCAGCCATGCAGCAGAAGGATGGGAAGGAAGAATGTTGAAGCCTGTGTTTGCAAAGCTATGAAGCTGGCAAAGGAGAAGATAAAGCAGTACAATGCCGCTCAGCTTTGAGACTGAGCCATAACTTCCATTCACTCAAATATTTGATCTGAATCTCAAACACGCAGTGTAATGTTGCCCAAATATTGCAAGCCAAACAACGGTGACTAGAACAGTGCTCATCTATGATGATTATTCTGACCTACATTTGGAACTAATATAATAAATATACAAAGCCATACTGACCTCACTTTGGCTGAGTTCACATTACACGCCTCATTCATCAATTCCCATTTTTGCTCAGATCTGATTTGACAGTCTTGACTATTCACGTTTATAAATGTAAGTGGCCTGCATCTGGCTGTAACATAAATGAATCTGTGTGAATCCCTGAAACCGCACGCGTAAACACACTGATACGTTTATGCACGTTGCTTCCTTCGATAACAACAAAACATTGTATTTGTGAGACTGGATTGTAGAACTGGAATAAACAGACACGTTAGCTCATGGGTGCAAACAGCACATTATATGGAGGAGAGGGTGAAAAAAAAAGCCAGCTGCTTTTGCTTTTACTGCTGTCACATGCCCGTGAATCAGATCTAGGATCTCGTATGAAGGTAAATCAAATCTGATTTGACGTGTCCACACAGCCCCGAAAAGATCAGATTGGAGTCACATCAAATAAATAAAAATCAGGCTTGAGTCACTTCAGGCTGGTAAAGTGAACGTAGCCTTTGCAGCAGTTACACCCTCCAATCTCAGACCTAAGGCTAGGGCTGCGTCTGAAAGGCAGTATGCAAGAATGACTAGGTCTTTCTAAGACTGAAAAGGGCTTTTAGCAACTAGTGGGACTTTTGTCGTGTGTTTGTTTGTGGTGTGACGTCATAGGTCAAAGGGCATTGGTAAGATGGCGGATGTAGAGTGCCCGAGGATGTGTGGATACTGCACACTTGTACACTGAAAGAGCGAACTACTTTAAAGGTCCATTTCAGTACGTACTGTTCAAGTACATGATTTTGGTCACAGCTGAGATGTGTGAAAACAGCTCTGATTTTTTTTGCATGCAAACATACACACACATACACACTTCACTCTAAATGCTCTACACAACTCCACCTACTTTTCAGGTACCTGGAACCTGGTTTGTTTTCCAACAATGAAGCTCCGCCCCTGAAATGTAGCCGTTGATGTCACAAAGCACCAGTGGACAATGAACCACAACAATGGCGTGGGTAACATTTAGCACTGTTTACTCATCATGTATTCACCTGTTGTTGTTTTTTGGGACTGTATTCAGCTTAGCTGCACATCAAGTAGCTCAGTGTACTTTTTTTTGTCCCTAGATGCATCACCCATCTTTCACTGGATTCTTCACTGGATTTGAGCGCACTCCTTTTATTATCAAATTTGACCACACTTTGATGAATTAGGACCAATGTTTGTGTCCAAGGGAGTGCCTTTAAGGAGATGAATTCACTATTCAAATGTTAATGTAACGGATGCCAGAACAAAAGCGAACAGATGTCAAACAGTAAATGTTTAAAACGTTATTTGGTATGCATATCTACATCAAAGCAGTTGGTCCAGTTGGTATCTGGACTTTAATGCAGTTGTAATGATTGAAATCACTGGTGAAAAGGAAAGCTCAAACACAAGCTGCCTCTCTCTCTCTCTCTCTACTTTAAATTACATGCTGCACCTAAGAGTTCCTGCAGCATACAGCTCAAACCAAGTCAGGACAAACTCATTGTTAGACAGAGGGAGTCTGGTGGGTCAAGACCTGCTGGTGCCTCAAGAAGAACAGAACTCTGGAAGCAAACAGGACACATCCTTTATATTCTCTATGAAGTGGGATCAGAGAGAGAGAGAGAGAGAGAGAGAAAGAGAGAAAGAGAGGGACTCATACAGTATAAATGAATAACTAAACAAGCATACATTAAAAACAAAGAGGCACCACTGACGCAACAAGAAAGCAACATGGAGGGTTGGATGGAGAGGGTATACGGCTTTGTGCTAGGGAAGCGGGAGCTAATTATAACAATCTAAGAGATGGAAAGGGGGCAGCTTGTCACTGGTGTCGCTAAGGAACCAAAAGCACCTCATGTTCTCCGGGCTGATGATTCAGATCGAGTCAGAAAACACCCTGCACTGAGGAGAGAGAGGGTGCGATAGAGAGGTACTGTTCCGTAGAGTGAGTCGCAGGCATAAAGTCTTTTTATTTTTTCCCTTTGCCTTTTCAGAAGGCAATTTAATCCCACCGTTGACCACTCTCTACATACAGACGTGTTTATGTGTCTTAGAGGAAACTATAATCATCAAGACATTGTATAGCATTCCCGCTGAAATAGAATCCCATCTGTAATACACAGCACCCCCCTGAGAGGCATGGAGAGCTCCTCTATTCTCAGTCAAACGCAGTTTCTGTAGCTTTTTAGAGACCCCCGACACAGTGCAACTCCAACTGAATTACCCACAGTTTGAAGCACAGAGGGAAAAGCAGTGTACTTTTTTTTTTTTTTTTTTCAAAAAACGCTTCTCTTAAATGCTGTGAAGTCAGCTCCATCATTCCGATGTATGGCACTATGTAAATGGAGCATTGGGCACCAAATTGCTTTAAAGAAATGGATTCTCATGCGTGTGAAAACGGCTGCAAATTCTGTTCCAGAGAAACTCTGCACTCTTGCCTCACATTGTTCTCCATTTCAGCTGATCATGCTGGGAATCATTTCATTTTTCTTCAACATCATTTCATTCTACACTCAGGAAAGGACTACTGTGTTTTTTCCCTCCCTCTCTTAGTCAGAGAAAATCTCTCTCTGAGATTCTCTCTGAGTCTCAGATGCTCCGTATATGTAGTGTCTGACATTTGTAGTCAGCGGCAGACTGGGACGAAAAAAAAAGTCCCTGGCATTTTGGACCAGACGGGCTCACCACATTCGATGACACACACCTTTTGAGTCTCTTGAATGTGTATACACTGTACATTTTCCCTAACCACCTACATAGAAATTGCCTAACACATTTCTCCAGGGCCAAAATAGCTTAGACTTGGCCTAGTGTATTACTCACCACACAAACAATAACCGTATAATAATGAAATTAGAATGCTGCCCGCTGACCTACTGTTACTGTTGGTGAATGGTGGTTTTAAAAAGTGTGCTCGCATTTAGGACAATTTAGTTCAGGATGGAAGACATAAAAGTACTAATCTAGGCTTATTTTCTCATCCAGCCAATGTCTTAACAATGTCTTATAAATAGATGCTAGTGGTAAGGACGTTATTAGCTTGTTTCACCTGTGTTTACAAAACAAACTTGGCCATAGAATATTAGCCAAAATTATTTTATTGACATTTTATCAGATTTACCAAGGGGTTGGGTTGCTTTAGCCTCCTCATTACACAGCCTAAGAGTTCTGAAATCAGTCCAGCTTACCGCAGGTTCTACTACATGTTCCTGTTCATAATGAGTGGCACTGCCAGAACCGCCATCACCACCACCACCACTGTCATCAGCCATGGGAGCCTACGAGGGCCCTGCTGTGAAAAACGTCTGTAATTTTCCATCTCAAAGGTTACCTTCATCTTAGTACCACACTCCTTTGGCAGAGAGCCAAAGGAGAAGATGTTTCACGAGGAGATGTTGGGCCAGCCCTGTGTCAGTACAGAAAATGACCAATCGGCCACAGACCAGCGTGTTTCAAGGGCTGGTGTTTATGAAGTAAACTCATGCCCTGACATTTTTTATTTTTTTTCTGAATGCATTACGCGGGCAGGACCAACGCGAAAGAGTTTAGTGTTTAACAATGTGACTGGGCAGCCCAGTGTTGGGACTCTTGGCCCAAATAGCACGTCAGCCCACCGGGGAAAATGCCTGGTATGCCAGATGGCCAGTCCGTCCCTGTCTGTAGTGCACAGAATATACTACAGGATTTTGTTGGCTGTGTCCTGATTGGATATTCACACTTATGTCCTGACAGAATCATGTGTCAGACTTTATTTCATTTTCTGCAGTGTTGCTTTTTTCCAATATTCATTCATTCATCCAGTTAGGGTCAATCATTGGGCGCAAAGTGGGAACACACCCTGGAAAGTGCACAAATCCATAACACGTTTGCCCCAAACGTGTTAAATGTAATAAAGAAACAGTGCATTAAATGTTCTCTGTAAAATCTGTTATTCACAGTTAGAAAGTCAACAAGACATATTCTTTCACTTGAGGTACCTTACCGTTCCCATATGGCTGTATTGATCAGGGGCTGGTTGATTGTCAAACTGCCCGATCATTTCTAAGTAGGTGGTTCTTAGCCACAGCAAGCTGATTGACTTTCTGCCAAGAGCCTGGCTTGTGAGACTAGGTGGAAAAATACATTCTTAAACTGCACTTTAACTTTTTAGATTCACTCAAAATAATGAAGCAAAAGGGCTGGTCAAAACAGTACTCTCCAAGACGTGAGGTCACTGCTTATTGAACACCAGAGCTCCCCTTTAAACAGACTATAAAACATGCTTCAGGTGTTTTACTAACACACCCAGTAAAGTTCGGGGACAATAACTCAAAGACTGTCAACAACACTGCTTCCTGAAACATGGAATTTTACGGCATTGAAAAAAATGAAATCAATAAATCACATGAATTATCAACAGCATTTGGTGTGTTAGTTTACACAGTGTGGACTGAGTCAGTTCAATGTATTACTTTTTTTTTTTTGCAGAGTGCAGCACTGCCTCTGGATTCTTTTAGAAACTGCTGATCTGTTTGACCTTTGTGTAATAGCGACTGTAAAATGCAGAGGAATACTTATTTTCAGGTACATTTGCAGCTGTCAGGTTCCTGATGCGCTTAATAATGAGGCGTTAAAATTCACAACTCTCACCCACACTCGTGCACTGACTCTGGGGGGCACACTGAAATTGAAGATATTCAGGATTTCTTCAAGCTAGCTGACGAGGACAAATATTTTCAGTCTCAGTCTGTTTCACAAAGGTGACCAGCTCTGCATTCCCACAAAATTAAATTAGCTTTGTTTCTAAGAGTTTGCATCAGTCTCGCAAAAAAAAAAAAAAATCTGCCAATCTTTATACTGTGTCTGTAATAAATGTGTAGTTACACATGAACAACACTGCAATGGCACTGTAATTACTGATGATGTATTCACTTTTTACTAATAGATCAAAACAAGGGAGATCACATGAATACAAGTACATCAACTCTAGTTTAATATAAGGCGGTATTGCTATATTTAACATCATGTATTTTCATATATCCATCCATCCATTATCTGTAACCAATTATCCAGTTCAGGGTCACAGTGGGTCCAGAGCCTACCTGGAATCACTGGGCACAAGGCGGGAATACACCCTGGAGGGGGCACCAGTCCTTCACAGGACACACACACATTCACTCACACACTCACACCTACTGACACTTTGGAGTCACCAATCCACCTACCAACGTGTGTTTTTGGACTGTGGGAGGAAACCAGAGCACCCGGAGGAAACGCACGCAGACACAGGGAGAACACACCAAACTGTATTTTCATATATGATAAAATATATGTTGGTATAAAAAGTTATATTTCCAGCAATACTTTTCAGTTGCTTACTACAGAACAATACTTACACTGAATAATGACAGGAAACAAATTTCCTTACATTTATTACACAAAAAACATGTTACAAACTTGAATATTTAAACATACATACATACATACATACATGCATATATATATATATATATATATATATATATATATATATATATATATATATATATATATATATATATATATAACAATTATATAATAACATATGGAAGGTGTGTATAAAAACAATTTTTCTCAACTTCATCAGGCCTTTATACAAAGTATATGACTGTTCTGCGTATTGAATGAGCTCTAGTGATGTTTCATACCTTGCCGAACTGTGGGTCCTCATTAGGAGACTAACGAGTAGAAGTAGTTGAATATTGTAAGTCCAGAGTCAGATGTAACATCTTGCTTTGTAGTGTGGTCTACCCTCGGGTCTGAGCAGTGTGAGCAGTCCTCACCAAGCTGGGGTAAGTGCTGTTCTGGTGCTGGTAGGATGGGGTGTCTCATAATTTCCCTCATGAGGATGTCAGGGAAGTGGAAATGCCATTAGGGATCAGAGGTGTGGGAAGGCCTGAGGGGACAGAGTGGAGAAGAGTGAATCCAGCTACACGGCTAAGGCGTTTGCAGAGCGGTGTCCGGATATGAAGGGCCATATATGTCTTTTATGGAGCAATTCAGGCTGCTAAGTGGTACAATAAATTTGGAGGAATTCAGGAGGTGGCAGATCCGAGTCACGCCGAGCATATGAAGTATCTCACATTCTACCTCGTTCCATACAGAATTCTGAAGACATCCAGGCATGAGAACAGTGGAAAACATTAGTAAAAATGGTGCCACTGATATGGACACGGGAGTTCAAATGCACTAGCACAGCTTTCGTAATCTCCAGAGAGAAGCATAAAATAAAGTAGAATGCCCTTGAGCAGCTGTACATTTTGTGTTTGAGGTCACCATACCAAAGGTCAAGTGTTGGCCAGAGGGTTATGAAGCCATCCAACATCACTCTGGAGAACACAGGTCTCTGGTTTGAAGCTGCGAGATGTTATGCCCTTAAAAACAAACAAAAAAAAAGTATTAAAAGAAATAACATTCTGCACATGAGCCTAAAGTTACCAAGCTCAATGTCAAGAGTCAGCTAAAGTGGTGTTAACCCCCAGGACTGTGGAGCTGAGAAACTTTTGAGATGGGTTGGAGTGGCATTTGTGAGTCAAAACCAATAAGTACCTGACATCACTAACATTCTCATAGCTGAATGCCATCACAAACACACACCAAAAATTCCAATATCTAACGTAAAGCCTTCCCAGAGGAGTGGACCTTCTTTTTCATCATTGCACAGCAGTACAGCAAAAGTTGGACTCTGCATTTATCCCATCCATGACAGTGACCACTCACACACACACACACACACACACACACACACACACACACACACACACACACACACGCCCTTGCCTTGCACTTCAGCTACGGAAGTTAAGGAAGGAGAAAGCACTATTTCCTGCCTTGAGGGGATCCAGCTCATGACTTTTTAGTCCCAAGAACTTAGGCCACAGCTCTCCCCAGTCAGGAGAAACTGGTTCTGCAGCAAAAGAGGTCAAGCCACCTATTAGCACTCTTCCAATCAGAAATGTTGGATAAGAAGGTGTCCAGAAACTTTTGGCCATACAGCATACATGGAAATCACAGTCTGTGCAGATTTGTAACCCTTGAATTTCCATAGACCATAGAATTAGAGTTTAAAGGGCAGAGGTTATATGCCTCTTTTCCACAAATGAGCACAGTCCTGGGGTCTTAATGAAATGTCTATCTAGGGTTGCAAAGGGATGGCATGTTTCTGTTGAATAAAATGACAAAGTGTAAGAACACTTTGTGTAAAAGCTAACGGTCTTCAAAATGTTAAAGAAATAATTAATAAGTATTAGTTCTTGGTTACAGAAACCCATTTAGGCCAAAAATATAGGTAGTTAGCCTATGCTGGCTTTAGTAAGCTAACCTTTTGTTAGCCTGCTAGCCTTGGAAACTGGTCTCTTAAATGAAATTGCTCATTAAGCTGTTCTGATTTACCCACTAGCTAGCAACTGCGAGATTACACCTTGATTTAATAGTTGTGTAAATGTTTTAATGATATTACTGTCATTAAAAACATGAACCTTGTCAAAAAACTTACCTGACTTTAGGTAGTCCTTTGGTCCAAATGTGTGTTTTCAGTAGGTGAGTGTCAGGTTTCTAGAAATCATCTGGACATATGCTGTACATGTGATTAAGGAATGAACAGTGCAGGGGTGTGGTCTCAATAACCCTTCAGTGTGTAATGTCCCATGTGCCTGGGATTGAGGAGCAGCTTTGCTATGCTTTTGGTATAATATCTAATTATTTTAGCCAAGATTATGCTTCAGTATATATTTTTTTCCAACTATATACAAGCTTCTCACCTTTATTTCCCAACTTTAAAAATTCCCAGAATTTTGCAACACTACATCTATCACATAAAAATACCACAAGGATCAAACGACACAGCACCATCCTCCCCCTGATGAAACAGCCCTGCTCCGAACGGCCAGTTTCGGCACCTGCTATGAGCCGCTAATGAGCCACTGTTCACCCGACCCTAGCGCAAAGCAGTGAGGACCTCTTTTTTTGTTTTTAGCTGTTTTTCCTTGGTTCTTTCATATTTTGAATCAGTATTGAATCAGTACACTTCAGTAAACTTTCTCCATGATCTTTGTCTGGTTTGTTCTATGTGTGCCCATATAAATGCAGGTCGAGCGCTGTGATTGGAGGGACTCTAACGGGAAGGTGGGACAATTCTAAGATGTCTGCACTCCCTGTAAGAAGCTGCAAAAAATCTAATCAAAAGTCTTGTTTTATCCCATGTTTTCTGAAAGGGGCAGACCTCACTGGGTGGTCTTATTTCACAGTTTGTGTGTTGGTAAGCTCCAGCTTGCTACATTAATGTGCACATTCACTGAAGTGGTGATTTTTTCCCCATAATATGTCCCCTTTAAGTGCAGTTAAAGAGATGTGCTTTCTTCCTCTGAAATACGTCAAATTAAAGCATCTTAATCAATAAGTGTTCAGTGACGTCTCTGGAGCCGTTTGGTGTCAGCAGGAGCTGACCCAATTTCACTTGCAATCGTTTTAGGCTCCAACCCTACAGTAAATGAAGTGCCACGCTCGGATTGTTCTGCGTCAGGATGTTTTTTCCTCCACTATCATAATGGGAACAATTTGACAGGAATAGGTTAGTGAATTGTGAATTGCAAGTGCTGCATTTTAAATGTAATCAGTCAGCATTTACAGAGTAATGTGGCATGTCCCTCATACACTTTCTCACTCTTTTCTCTGCCTGTGTTTTCCACAGAGGCTACAGCAGGGATATCAACGTCTGTTCTCATCAAAAGAGGATGTTGACACACGTCAGGCGAACAGTGGCGTAGACTCTGACAGAATGTTAAACGCTCGCCTTCCACAGAGCCGTCTGCGATTCTTTATTTTTATATGTTTCCGCACTTTTCGGCTTTTCATCATCAGAGTCCAGTAATTAGAGGAGAAGTCCCACTGCCGCAGCTTTCTTTTTTTGAAGCTCTTACAGATTAAAGAATGCTTTGTGTTCAAAAGAAACTCCTGAATTGCACATCCACAAATCTGAGCCAAGGCAAGAGAATGTAACAATCTGGACAAGTGCTGTGCAAGAAAACGCAATCCTCTGTTTCAAACTCTTTGTGGCTTTTGTGGAGCACAGAATCAAACTGTGCAGTCATTAAATTGCTTCTGTGTGGCCTGGTCTGCCAGTATTTGCCCACACGTACACACACACACACACACACACACACACACACACACACACACACACACACACATGCATAAACACAGAAACATATGAAATAAAAGTTTTAATCACAGTCTATGACTGAGCGCTCTAAAATAACCACCAGGTATTTCTCAACATCTGCTAATACAGTGTCACTGAACTGCTCAACACACTTGGAGGAGAACTTTTAATGTCCAATTGTGTTAAGCCGGCTAACCAATGTGTAGTGACAAGCTGAGTGACAAGGAGGAGGGGCATTATCACATTGACCCAGGGAAAATTCACTTGGATTTCCTGTCTCTTGGCATTTTGTTTTGTTAATCACAGTGAGGGCTTTTTTTTCATAAATTAAACATCCACATTATGTTCTTGATGAACACAAAATCATCTGTGAGATATAATACATGTGTAAATGTTGCCAAGTCCCGAGCCATCCTGCTGAGCTTGTGAACAGCGGAGAAAATTAACTAATGCAGAGCCAAACACAGCCCCAGAAACACACACACACACTGAGTGTGTTACTGTCTTATTTCCTATTATTCAGCTAGGATTCACACTGAAGAACCTACTCTTCATTGGTTCGAGCTGGGAACAATTTTTTCTGGTTCGTCGGTGGAAACTCGCCAAACTGTTCAAAATTAATTCACAAAATAGAACCGTTTCCGGTTCCTCGCTGGTGGAAAAGCACTATGTGAAATATAGCTGAATTAATAACAGACAGTGTAGTAGTGCCACCTTAAAGTCTCTCTGTGAAAAATGGCTGAACTAACAGTTCCTACCCGCGCATGTGTGTTTCAGAATGTGTCAGTCAGTAAGAGAAGATGCCTCTTCTAGGCCGGCCCAGAGGCAGTGTGCCAAAAAACAGCACCGATAATGGTTCAAATGTGAAATAGCACCCAACTCTAGCATCACTGGGCATTGATCTTATGATGTCCAAATGGCATGGTCGGTGCTTGGACAGCCTCAGCTTGTATTTTCTTGATCTATATAAATAAATATATAAACAACTAAATCCTATTGATTAGTACAAGATTCAAATATGGTTTTAAAAACTAAATCACCTGTGCTTCTGTGAGTCCCTGCAGTAATTATTTGCCAAGAAAACTGGACACAAGGTTAGCGCAGACTCTCAGTGCATTTCACCCAAAGGGTGAGTGCTCTACTCTTCCATCCAGAAGCAAGCGGGGGGTGAGATTTTATTTTGTTATAAAACACATGCTCCAGTGTGTTGAGTGGACTAAGTCCCTGATCATTAGAACTGCTCTCAGCTAAGAGAGAGAGAGAGAGAGAGAGAGAGAGAGAGAGAGAGAGAGAGAAACAGAAATAAAGATATAATAAATACATGTGCTAATGATGAAGGGTTTATCAGTTTCCTTCAATGTGTTGGCAGCTGATTGAGGAACAAGTGTATAGGACAACTCATGGCAGAGTCTTGCCCTGGGCACAGAGTGAGAACAGAGGCAGGGAAAGAAGAAACTCAAAAACAACACACCAGTGTCTTCTGGACCTGGAGCAGACTCTCAGAGAAAAGTATAAGAGATGAGAAGCATGAAAATGAGTTTCCATGCACAGAAATATCAAATAAACATAATAATAAAAAGAATAACAAGCATTAATGCTAACCTAGTGTGCACTTGGCCTTGGGTGGATAATTAACAGCGTAAGACAAGGAATGAATAAAGAATACATCTGAAGCTGTGCTACTGTGATCAGGTATTAATTCCAGACTCATGTTCAAAAACCTCCACTTCAATATATATCACTGCACCCTCGCACACCAATGCTAATTAGTAGAAATGCTAAAGCATTGCTTGGGAAGAGTTTGCTGAAGTTTTACTTATTTCAGTTATGAGTCACAATGGTCAGTGGGTCCAGGGAGACGTTGGCTCAAAATCCTATATCATAATGGACATCTCATATCACAAGTGTGTGGAAAAGTACAGCAGCTCATTAGCAAAGCAATAGCAAAGGTTTAAAGTGGGCCTGTGGGAATTGATTAGCCAAAGCTGAATATAGACTGAGGGAGTGTGGAGTAGCCTATGCCAAAATCACTATTAGCAAAATGACACCTGCCTGATTAGCATTGTGCTCCAAAGACACACATCACAAAGTGCTAAAAAGGACTTTGCCCCGTTGCATTCATTTACATTGCTTTAACATTAGCCTCTGAAACTTTGCAAAGTTCGGTCTGTCTGCTTGATTAAAAGTGTTCTCGGCTTTTGCGACAGTGATTTCAGCTCAATTTCAAGGCCACCTTGTCCAAATGGTGTCTGTCCACACTGTGATGGCCTTGGCTGTGGGGGGAACACACTCCAAATCATTGCAATATTGGCAAATGGATTGCATAATGTTACTGATATGAGAGCTTACCTATTTAAAAATTAATAGTCCAGTTTTAAGGCCATGTAAGTACATGGATGAAAGAAACCAACAAGAACTCCAGAAATGAGTTCATTTACAAGTAATCAGGCTTATGTTCGTTGGCGGCGTTGTTTCACTTAAATAGTTCAAAGCATCGACTATGTTAGAAGAATTACAGAAACAGTGTTGTAACCTGTTGTTGGAGAAGATTAGAGGATTGCACTCCTCAATCTCATCCCTTGATAGATTTGGATAAAGCCTACAAATATTGTCAGTTTGATTTACATACACCACTTTAGCAGATCACCATAACAAACCCCGATAGTTGAACAGGTCTGGGACCAAGAGCTCGTTCCTACCAGTCAATGCATATGACACACCCTTTAGGAGATACCAAATAAAAATATATTTCTAGTTATGTTTGTAATATAGAAGGTATAGGGACTTCTACAGTCGCTATATTGTCTTGATCCAAACATACCACTCCCTTCACATATCTGCCTTCTAAATGAACTTTTCAGATCTCTCTGATTCAAAAAATGTGTTGCAATTTTTGCAGCTTTTGATTCTCCTCAATTTTCAAACATGAAATTCTAATGAGGAAATAACTAAAAATAAAATCTTTTTTATTCTGGCTTTCATCTGTGTATGCTCTTTTTATGTGTGTTTATATGTGACCCATTGCCTCCCCCTCCCTAGTTAATTGTTGATCAGGAGAAAAAAAAGGCTAACTTTTCAAACTTTTTTGATCATTTGATTGACTATGCTTAGTCTAGAGTTAGATCTGAATTAAATCAGATTTTTCATGCTGAAAAGGCTTTAGAAATTAACATTGTACATCGAGTAGCAGCTAACTAGCTTTGGCACACATTGTACGAATCCCCAGAACAGACTTTCCGTAAAATAAGTACAAATTCTGTTTGAGACCAGGCTGAAGAAACACCATGGACATGGCTGATTGGCTACAAAGGCCATAGTGCTGTGTCTATTTATAATCATAATATTTGGAGAAAGACACACAGGCCCATCATTATCTATTAATCAAGTCTTTCTAACACTTCGCTTTCCAGATAACTGAAATGGTTTGACTGTCTGGCTTTTGTTTGTTTAGAAAGACTACTATCTCCCCCTCAGCAGGCCTCCTGTGCCATCCCAATTCCAGATATAACATGTCTGCTATAGTTATGTTTAATTGGAAACGTGCCTGGACCCGGGTCTGACCCACTTCCTCATAAATGTTTGAGAAGTGTTCAATTACAGTGGAGTGACAGAAGGTTCAGCACGAGTTTGCCGCCGCGCTGCAATATCCACCGCACTAATTTGGCCCAGTCGGTGTAAATAGCGTGTGTAAATACACATAATCTGAAGTACATCAGTGTGTAATACAATTCATCAGCAGGGCATGTGTTTTTGAAAGCAGTCCTTCATAGATTTTCTACAGCACTGGAGAGTGAGTTCGATATCAGTCGCAGCTAAATGGACGACATGCAATTATTTACTAATGTGATGAGGTGGACAATGGCCAACTGCATGCAATTACCCTTCCTGATATGATGGTCAGACCAGATCCAGGCCTGTCTGTTTAGAGAGGGTCTATCATCTTACCCCAAACACATAGGAAACATGTAGAAATAAGAATAACAGTGGCTCGTGAAGGTGTTTTTTCTGGGTCCATCAGGTCTAGGCTCACACCCACTTTTGTCAAAGGTCTACCCACAAAGATGGCTCGGATTTACTTACAATATAATGAAAATACACTCACTGAATACATAATGCCAAGAGCTCACCAGAGGGAGATAAGCCCTCCCGGCACTGGGCTGTGGAGCAGCCAGACTGCATTCCCTGGGGTGACGGACACTATTCAATAGCTTTGGGATGAGCTGAAGTTGTGTTTGTGATCCAGAGCTAATAAAATAACAGCAGTACCTGACCTCACTAATGTTCCTCTGAACAAATGCCATCAAATCCTCAAAGAAATGTTACAAGATCAAGACTAAAGACTTCCCAGAAGAGAAGGAGCTGGGGGTGGGGGGGGTTGTTTCTTTTTTTTCTTTTCTTTTACATCGACCAAATGTGAATCAAAATCAGAACCAATAATCATAGCTGGGGGGCTTTACTTAAGTGTCTCTCCATCCTAAACCACCAACAAACTCTAAATCCCAGAGCTTTCACAGCTGAATCAAGATGTTTCTTATCAGCACACTAGGAAAACTGAGTTTGCCAAGTGCCACATTAGCAGAGATTGTATCTGCAATGTAAAGATGAATGTAGAGAGAACCCATATGAACTCATATGACCATGGTTTATTTTAAAATATATTTTCAAGCATTAAACATATAAAGTATCCATAAACAGTTATTCAGCTCTAAATGTGGTACAGACATAAATCAGGTCATTCATCTCCACACTATTAAACCTATTTTAGTTGTCATTATCCCAGTGTGTGATGATGAGTTCTGGATGTGCCGTGTTTCCTTCTGTTTTGCTTCTACAATATTTAAGCAATGTTTCAGTTGATGTAGTCTGTATATTCGGATAGGTTTGATTATGCTGCTGATCGCAGATTTAGGTCACTCATGGATTGGTCAGTCCCATCCAAAACGCCCTAATGACACTTCTGCTCCCTGAAAAGTTATCACTGCTTGCTACCACAGAGGAAACAAGGCCTGCCAGGACACTGCTTTTGAAAATCACTACATCACACTCTGATTGTGATGGGGATGTAGGACAGTCCTGTATCACATTTCAGTGCTCTCGTAAAGCATGTCCTTGCTGGAGTAAATATTGTGGTTGGAGATATTTAATTCTAGGAGATGAAACCTGTCTCAGAAATGCATGTTCACATCAAACAGCAAGCTGCTCAGTGACAGTTAGATGCAGTTGTCTAGTACTCCATGCCTTATCTTCCTATATCCCCCTCTGCTATTCATAAGTTTGTCTTTGGATTCTGTGTGATGCGTCAAAACCCTGTGCCTGTGACAGCTTCTTATAACAGTGATGCATTACAAGCAGCTACATATTGATACATATTACCCATACATCCCTTCTTTGTAATTCTCATTCTCTATTTCAAAATGACATCCTTCTGATAAAATCAATAAAACAGCTCTAATTTAACATATATGTGAGTTTCTGACATATACATCATAAGAAAAATCCCTGATCCTAACCCTTACCTTTACCCTTAAACATAATCCTAAATCTAATTATTTAGGAGTATGTCTAAATATCTATTTATGGCACATAACCAGAATGAAAGATAAGCCATAAATCTGCCCGACACTAAACTTAAATTTCAATCTTAAACCTTTTCTTCAGTGTAACATTCTATTAAACAGTTTTTTAAACACTGTTTCTGTAACTCTTCTTCAGGTACATATCAGAGTGTCTGAATGGATTTAGAGAAACTATGTCACCTGACATACCCTTTTCATTGGAAGGTCTGGAGAAGCTTTGGTGCTACATATCAATGTATGTTTCCATGTGTTTTTTATTATGTGATTGTGTTTGGAGGGCAGGACTAATAAATGCAGAAATGATAAAAGGGACACAATGTTTTGTTCATAATATATAACATAGGCATCAGTGCTTAGTGTTTAAAAATAAATACTACATGCTCTACCACCAAAGAAAAAAGAAGAACAAGAACATTTTATTGATTTTATGAATACAATTACTTATTTATTCAATGTAACAGGTTAAAGCATGTGCAATTTAATGTGGCTCTCTATATAATAAGTGTGTACATGTTGCTGAGTGCTAAGCCATCCTGCTGAGCTTGTGAAGAGCACAGAAATATAACTAACATAGAGACAAACAAAGCCCTAGAAACACACACAAACCGAGCGTGTTTTTGTCTTATTTCCAATTATTTATTTATATGAAACATTGTAAATGATTCTGTCCAGCTCCACTGGGTGATAGCGCTGTGTTTGAAGCTCTGAGCTCGCTGAAGAACCTACTCTACTTTGGTTCCAGCTGGGAACACATTTTTTTCATTCGCGGACAAGTTTGTGTCGGTGGAAACGTGCCAAATGGTTCCAAATTTACTTCATGAACTGGATCCATTCTGATTCCTTGTTGGTGGAAAAGCACCATGTGAAACATGGCTGAACTAACAACAGACGGTGTTGTTGCACTACCTTGTGAAATTCAAGATTCAAAATGCTTTTATTGTTACTGCGCATAGTACAACGGAATTGAGCAGTAATTCTTACAGTGCAATTTACAAGATGTTAGCCAAAAAAAACCCCATCAAATCCACTTTATAATTAAATGAGAATTAACAAATATGGCTGAACTAACAACAGAAGGTGAAATAACGTTCCTACTCGCACATGTGGGTTTTAACATTAGGAGTCAGGGAAACTACCTCTTCTAGGTCGGCCCGGTAGGAGGTCTGGCAATTATAATGATCCATAACATAAAAGGTTTTAAATACCTTGGGTGTGTTTTTTAGTATTAAACATATTCATTTTTGGGTGATTTTGTTGCTCTTCAGGCTTCACCATGTGCTACTTGGGGAAATCTTTATATAAAACCCAGGTTGAAAATGGCCTTGTTTTTCAGCGCTGTTGATTGGATTTATTGTATACCCACCAGAGCACGTTTTAATCAGTTACCTTTTAATATATCACATATTAATTACTGAATTTACTTTTTATCGCATTACCTTGTAGTGTTTTATGTTTTATTTTTTTGTCTCTTAATTTAATTTCCTGTGAAACACAGCCCTGTGTGGAATAAGGTACAGAAACTAATCTTGCCTCGCCTGCTATTTTTGTAGTGAATGTCTGTATAGGGTCCTCTCCACCAGAGCACAGTCAGTGTGTTTGATTCCTCCTTTCCCCTTCTTTGGTCTCCACATGTCTTTAAGGTGAATTTTTCTTTGTGTTCGGCCTTTGTCGAGCATATTTCCTGGTGACTTTGAAGCCTGGCTGAACATCCTCTCCTGCTCTCTTCCTCCCTCAACCCCCGTCACCCTTCTTAATGTTTGTTTCTTTATAAAATTACCTGCCTGTCCTACTTGGTTTCTCACCCTTGACCGTGAGTTCCTTCTGGGTGTAGCGTTCTCACAGCTGGACTAGTTATGGGAGTCTCTTTTCTAGGTCAGTAATAACTGTAACTCTTACAGAAAAAGACCAGAACTGATTCGCCAATAGAACATTAAACCGTGTTGTGCTCTGGGGATTTGAGCTTCCAGCGAGGGGGGTTTTCCTGCCGGTGTTCAGAACTGAGACTAGGGGTCTCACAGGAGAATGGACCACCTTCAAATAGAACTGCTCTCAGTTTTAGGCTGAGCTGCTTTGCTCTGAGCCTACAGGGACCTCTCAGCACTGAGAGCCTCTCCATTCTCCTTCAAAAAACTCCTCTGCTCCATCTCTACCTCTGTCTTTAGCGACCCTTGGTTAAATGAACTGCTCTCAGCACGGCTGCTCTGAACGGAGGCTGGCCTTGACACTGAAGCCTTTGCTATTATGCCTCATCTGGCTGCAACTGTTTGCTCAGTGGGTTGATATTGTACTGCCCTGTCACACAGAGCTCAAAAAGAATCACACCAAATTGCCCATCTCTCCAAGGTTCAAGCTTCAGCTCTATTCTTTTTTTGTCAGTGCATAGAAGTTATTGTTTCGATTTATGCAATATATTATATTACAGTATAACTGCAAAGTTTTATATATTAACCTGCATTTATAATTATTTCAGTTGATGTAACTGTCATTAATTTGGCAAAAAGGTCCTAATTGATAGAGATTTATTTTTCTGTTTTTAAAATTGAGACTCATTTGATCAAACGTCCAAATCCTGCACTTTGACACATTTGAGTTTTGACACATCTGAGAAGTAGTCAATGTCATTACACCATGCTTTTGTTATTGCCAGTGTTTTTCAGGGTCTTCTAATGGCTAACCTCCACCATAAACGTTAACATCATTAGATCAGTCAAGTGTGTTAATGCTGCTGATGACCTAACATCATGCCTCAAGGCAATCACCAAAAGTTCTCTGTTAAGTTCTTCAAAGGCTCATCTTGCCAGTGTTGTACAGGAGCACAGCTCTTCCACTGATTCCAATCTTACCCAGGCTTTTATGTGTCATACATTCAGTATTAGACTCTGATATCCACTCACATCTTGATGTTTAGTGGATTCTGATGTCATGCATTTCAGATCTTTGATCATATTGGCATAAAGACATAGCATTCTGTACAGTGTTCAGCTCTAGCTTTCAACCAGAGAGACAGAGAGGGAGAGGGAGAGGGAGAGAGCAAGAGAGAGAGAGTGCAAGAAAGAAAGAGAGAAATATTAACTGTATACAATACATGCATTTGAATCCCACATACTATGGGATACACTCAATTAATGAATTCAGTTTTCCATTCAGTCCTATTGCCACAAGTATATACAATCAAGCACCTAGCAATCCAGTCAATCCTGATAAACCTTTGAGTGTCGTACTGTAATAAGACACCAACACTGCAACACGTCAAATGCATGGGATTATTGAAAAATAGACTTGTTTAGGAACCACAGCAACTCAGCCACTAGATAGCAAGCCACTTGAATTGACCTAGTGGGGTCATCAAGTGCTGAGCTGCACAGGGCATAAAATCACCAGCACCCTGCTGATTTAATAATTGTAAATTTTCAAACTTCCTCTGGCATTGACATCAGCAATACTAAATTAATTAATCACAGGCTTCCATGCCTGAGCAGCTGCACGCAAGCCTTACATCACTAAGCACAATGCCAAGTGTTGGATGTAGTAGTGTAAGGTATGCTACCCTGGACTCTGCAGCAGTGGAAGCATGTTCTGTGGAGTGACATATCACGCTTCTCTATCTGGCAGTCTGATGGATGAGCCTGGGTTTGGTGAACTGCCAACTATAAATTTGGTAGGGGGACATAGTGCTGTTTTTGTGGGATTGGCCAAGGCCAGTGGTTCTAGGGTTAGAGTTAGGGCTCCCCTGTTTTTTTCCCAGGCATTGAACACGATCCCTCACTTTTTTTTTTTTTTTTTTACAAAATCCCTGTACTGAAAGCCAAAGGTTTTAGCTGCTTACTTTCTGGACACAAGCAAAGGCTAGAGACAGACATGCACAGTTTAGACTTAATTACAAAAAAGCAAAGCAAAAATAAGGGAAAAACAAGAACACACAGAGCAATGGCAAAATCCACAAGCAAAAATAGAAAAACAAAGTAATAATTTGGAACAAGTACAGACACAATAGAACCCTCCTCAGCTGAAGGGCAAAAATTGCCCTTTTACACATTATTAGAGTCAAACAAAGTTTGACACTACAATTGCCACACCTTGCTGACCTAGTGATACCAGCCCAGAGAGCCACAGTGAGAACCTGTGCACAATTCTCATTTTAATTTCTCTCAAAATGTGTATATACCATACATTTTATTTATTTATCACACATGTATAATTGTGATTAAACATTTGGTTTATGCCTAGTTATTTGTATTCTGTCTGTAATTATTATAGAAAAATTATTCTTATGTGTTTGTGGCAAGACTCACAAGTGGTACTTGAAGGTTATGGTTTGTCTAAAATGTCAGAGAACCACTGGCCTAGACCACTTAACCATTTAACGAAGGAAAATCTAAATACTTCAGCATCCTGAGTTCCAGCATGACTGTGCCCCAGTGCACAAAGCAAGGTCCATAAAGACATGAATGGGTGAGTTTAGTGTGGAAGAAATTGAGTGGACCACACAGAGCCCTGTCCCCAACCCAACCAAAGACTTTTGGGATGTGCCAGGCCGCCATCATCCAAAATCAGTGTTTGACTTCACAAATACTCTTCTGGAAAAATTTGGCAATTTCCCACAGACACACTCCAGAATCTTGTAGAAAGCCTTCCCAGAAGCCTTCCCAGCTATTATATCTGCAATGAGGGGACTAATTCCATATTAATACCTATGGGTTTAGAATGGGATGTCATAAAATCTCCAGTAGGTGTCCTGGAACTACATACTCTAAAGGGATGGAGCTCCTTCCAATACCTCTGGGATGAGCTGGGAGAGGTTTCCATGCTCCAGAGCTAACATTCCAATGTCAGCAATTGACCTTATTCACAACAATCTTTTAACATCTAGTGTGAAGTGTAGGTGTTAATCCAGTTCCAGTGAAAGGGGCAAATTTCAACTTTCAAATTGCACTGGATACGCAGATGTCTACAAACTTCTGCCCATACGATGTGGCTTAAAGATAAATGAATTGTTTGAATTCCTATTTTCTCATACATTGTCAGAAGAAAGACTTGGATCTCCATGTGGCATGTTTCATGCTGTGTTGCTATGTGTGAAGCAAAGTTTGAAGAGCTGACAATGTCAAAGGCCAGAGATCAAGCTGCATGAATTCCATTAACGTAGCATGACAAGACAGCATGACAAGACAGAAAAAAAAAATGAAATACAGTGATATGAAAGTCAGTGAAAAGCTATTCTGAGGAGAATTTTACAGGGGGGAAAAATAGGATTATTTTAAGAGTATTTTTATATGCTTTTCTCAAGTCGCAATGCCACAAACATGATTAATTGATGTAAAGACAATATGCTAATTTACTCTTAAAACAAGAATACACAAGAGAGCTCATTTCCATAAATAACTGAGATCTCCTACCTTTCTGTGTTGGAGGTGATGATGACTAGGTGCCATGAAGAGAAATCTGAATTTCAGAAGCACCTCATTGCAGTCAAGTGTGTGGGTCTAATAATTAACTTCAGTCTGCAGCCTTCCGACTGCCAAGAAAAACAAGCACAGAAAGGCCTCTGTGGAGAAGTCTGCAAGCACCTTCTGACTCGTTCTCATTAGATTTGATACTCCTCTCTCTTTACTACATTGTGTCGTGATCCTATCACTTGTTTCCCATCACCGATCACCTACCTCTCTCTCTCATATTCCTGGCCTACGTTGTACCGTATGTAAACAGGGCTTTGGCGCGCTCCTCCATATGTGACATCCCAGCGTCTGGGGGAGAAGATCTCGCTATGTTTCATAAATTAAATTGTCAAATGTGGGAGAATTACATTCCTGTTGTTCCGCTCATCTCCCGGCTGCATTTCAACCGGGAAATCTTTGTGTTACTATCCAGGGTTTAAATATCTATCTCTGCTATGAAGCTGGACTCGTCTTGTTATTCAGCAGCAGCTCAGATTAAAGAAAAGGACAGATGAAACCCAAGAGACATGGGGATTCGTGTTTCATATTAATAAGATTTATTCATTATAGGAGAGTACAATTTGCTCTGGGAAACCGCTGTGCACCAACATGAGAGACTATAAAGTTTTACTGTTTGTTTTGATTCCTCTCAATCTGTTGGAAGTAAGGATGTAAGAGCTTGGTTCTAGCTTTGCCCGCAGGGGTTCGGCCAAAATCGTGTAGAGCAGGCAATGGTCAGAACACTCACTGGACGAGAATACAGAGGGTAAGGTCAGAGGCGTCGTCATTATGGCAGACTAAAATTACACAAACAAGGTCAGACTCTTATATGTTTTTGTCAGGATCACAGTAATTCACTCAGAGCTGTTTTGGTGGCAGGATTGGGCCCTATGCTGTATCGTACAGGCGGTTTGGAAATGCTCTGGCTGATCACCTGGAAAGATCGTGGGATAATTAGGAACACATACACATGGAACAGGTGCCAGGAGCTGGCTGTTCTGAATTCGGAATGATACAGAAGAACGAATAATTGAGGATACGACACAGAGAAGGACGTGAACTCTGAAACGGACTGACCTGTAATGTAAGAAAATCAATAATTGCCTTTCTTGCACTCTGTGTGTGAGTTTCTGATTGCATGAGTTGAATCCAGTTCAGAGATGTTTCTTTTCCTCCTCCCAGATCAGTCTGTGTGCAGGAATATAATTACATAGCCTTGATGAAGGAAGAGTTCTAGATTAAATGAGGTGAGGGTGATAGCGTGCGAGCAAGCGGGTGGGGAAGGGAGAGAGAGAGAGAGAGTTATCTCTATGAATATACCACAATATTTGGTGTAAGATTATTATTATTATTTTTTTTTTTTCCCACCATAACATTAAGACCACCTCCTTACTTCTATACCCACTGTCCATTCTCTGAGTTCCACTGAGCAGAGACGAACACTGTAGTTTTATAATTACAGACTATAAGTCATTTGCAGCTATGTCTACTGTATTTCCCCACTTTCACCCTGCTCTTCAACGGTCATGACCCCCACAGAACAGGTCTGCGTTGGGTGGTGGATCACTGAAGTGGTGGTGATGTGTGAATGTGTTGTGCTGGTATGAGTGGATCAGACACAGCAGTGCTGCTCGAGTTTATAAACACTGTATACTCACAATCCACACTGTTAGACACACCTACCTTGTTGGTCCACCTTGTAGATGTACAGTCAGAGAAAGTAGCTCATCTGCTGCTGCATAGTTTGTGATGGCCATCTTCTAGCCCTTCATCAATAGTCACTGGGTGTTTTGTTGGCTGGATATTCTCAGTCCAAACTCCAACAGCACTGCTGTGTCTGATCCACTTGTACCAGAACAACACACGCTAACACATTACCACCACACCAGTGTCACTGAGAATGATGCACCACCAAAATCATACCTCCTCTTGACCATTAAAGAACAGGGTGAAAAGGAAGCAAAGTATGCAGAGCAAGTTATGGACTCCAGTCTGTATTTACAGAACTGCAAAGTACTCCTGTAGACAGTGGGGCTGAGAGATAGAACAGGAGAAATTAGGACTGCTCCCATGATTCCATGATATTGTTGTCTTCTTTATTATTAAACACATTCACTGAGTAATTCATTCATTGATTCATTCATTTTCTTTGACCTGTTGGTTCTTTCGAATGTTGCAGTGGGGGACACATTCACACCTATGGACATTTTTGCATATCCAATCCACAAACCAACATGTGTTTTTGGACTACAGGAGGAAACCCAGGAAGACACAGGGAGAACCCACAACCTCAGGACCTTGGAGCTGTGAGAGCGCTACACTACAATGCGCATAGCATTATGGAGGGTAAATTTGAACTCGTACATGCATCATGCCATGCATTTCACACAAGATGCCAGGAAAAATAAAACACACTGAACGCTTACAAAAATGGAAGATTTGAACATTGGAGGGTTCAGACCAGTGCCAACGGAAGCTGAAGATGCCATAAATTCCTCTATAGTTACATACCACACTTCTAAAGGCTTCCCCATAAAAAGTTAAATAAACAAATAAATAAATAATTAATAAAAACAAAATAAAAAGCAAGGTTCTGGTAGCTCTCCTACAATACGCATCGGGTCTAGTCTACAACGTCCAGATGTGCAAGATGGTCAAGGCCTGTCTGAATTGCTCTGCTCTCTCTGAGCTCAGACAGATCAGAAAAGGTCTCAACACGCTCCTGTATGAAAAAAAAACAATACTACTAGCACCTTCGAGAAGTAGTAACATCATAGGTTGTGCTCTTTGACATTAAAGCGAAGCGCACTTGAGCGAAGTTTCATACAGAACAGAAGAGGACAAAAAACAGGCTTTCCTCCAGTCTTTTTTATCCCTCTTCAGAACTCATCAGCTCTTTGAAAAATGAAGAGGGTCTCAGAAACCCTTCGAAAGCTCAGAAGCTGGTCATAGAATGATCATGAAACATGTAACCTCTCGATGTGAACATCTGTGGACAGTCTCTTCCAATTGCATCCCACTTTGTCGCAGTAAAAGACTCCCTTCTTCTGGACAGGCTTTTCACTATGTTCCAAAACACAGCTGTGAGAATTTGACGGCATTTAGTCACAATGGTTCATTTAGCATCACAATGGTATTGAATATTAATCACTCCAGAGAACACAATGCACCACAATCCAGCCTTGGAGGTCTCTCTACTCCTCCAGTCCATGCTTGACATTGGGCATAGTGACCTTATGATCATGCATCTGCTCCAGAGAAAATCTCATTCTGTTCCCGATGCTTCATCTCCAGGATTTTAATATTGTTCTATTATTTTACACTGCAATATAATAAAGGTTTACAGATATTCACCTCTCTTCTGGAGATGAGAATGCAATGTAGCTTTAGAGAACACAACTGGACTTTAAAAGCACTGTTGTACCTTTAAAGGGACATTTACATAGTTGGTACCTTTAATGAGAATAATGTAACTGTGCAGTCCTTTTGTGTGTGTGTGTGTGTGTGTGTGTGTGTGTGTGTGTGTGTGTGTAGGGGTCTCCTAAAAGCCTAGTCATGGACTGCATTTTCCTTCCCGTTGAACATTGCCATTGAGAATGTTGTAAGGCCAAGCTAAAATCAAAGTTCAGGAGTCCAAAGAGGGATGAAAAGAAAAAGAAGGGAAAAAAAAGCAATGCCAGTATAGCAGCACGACAAAATCTGGACTCCATATTTAACCCATCCATGGCATTTAAAACACACTCACACACAGTCAGCCTCAGCAACAGATGTGTTTCCTAAAATGTACACTACATTCTCTTTTCTGGAATTAATGCTAAATATTTGTAAGTTTTCTGAACAGTTTACGACAGAAAAACAAATTAAGTCTGGGGTTGAATTTGGAAATATAAAATCAACGCAGAATTAAAATATAGCACAATTATTCATTAAAGGCAATAAGAAGTACCCTTGAGTGTACAACAGCAGTGACAGTACTTCTGAGAGTGAGGGGGTTAGGCGCATTGCTCAAAGGCATGGATCCCCTGTCTTTTCACTGCCCCATCATCAAAGAATAGACCAACAGAAATCATTTGGAATGAAGGTAAACTCTCTTTTCTTTGACTTACATTAGAAGTAATTAACATTAGAGCGTTCTCAATTAAAGGTACCGTTTTGTGGATGTTTTGGATAGCTTCCATCAATGGATTCCATCAGTTTGGTTTGTGTTAAATTACATTTGGCGTCAGTTGTGTTGAAACAATTATTCTGTTCATGGGGAAACGATGTACACCTTTGAATCAATTCAGCGTGTTCCTCAGTGTGGACCCTGGTGAACTGACAGCAGCTACAGACAGAGAATATAGAATACGTTAATGAAAGATTAAGCGGCTTTAACATGAAACAAATTTTAATTAGCATTCTGTATGCCCGTGTTCATCTAGTGAGCTACTAGAGCAGGAGATACCATCTAACTTTCATCAGTTAATTATACAGAATATTTAAAAACATGGGCATTTACAGTATGGAAGAGCTCTGTGCAGAAAAGTTTATCCTCATATAAACCCTATTAAAAATTCACTTAGCACACTAACAAAAGTGTGTGCACACGTGAATTAACATGCAAACCTAAGTGTCTACAGTGCCAGAAGAACACACTGCATTTTACAGTGGCACATATTCTAGTTTTAGCTGTTACTGTAGGAATGGGGCATTTCCCCCACTTTAACAGTTCAGCAGAAAAGTCCTTGGAGAAATAAAACATGTTACACACAAACTCCTCAAACTAAGACCACAGCAGTTTTATTTACCCAGTGGTCTGGAACCTATGACTGTTTGTGGTTGAGTGGTTTTTAAAACAAGATACGAAGACCAACACAGAGAACTGATCAGCTCAAATCTCTCTCTCTCTCTCTCTCTCTCTCTCGTTCTGATATGTTGATACATTCACAAAATGTACTGATTTGTGTGTATCCATAATACTTATTGCAAGGTTGATGAAGGCTTAAACACAGAGCAAGGCAAGAACCAACACATGCAATAACAATGAATATAGAATATAATATAATATAATAGAATAGAATAGAATAGAATGCCTTTATTGTCATTATACACAGCATACACAGTATAAATAGTACAACGAAATTGGAAGCTGCTCCTTAAAAAAGTGCCCACAGTGCAATATTTAAATAGAAAAGTTAGAACTATCTAATAAAGACTACTGTGTAAAAAAAAAAAAGGAAAAAAAAAAAACGCTATTGTGCACAAGAACTCAACATATAAGTACTCAATAGACAAATAGGACACAAAACAGATGAGACACTGTAAATGTGAGTTAGTGCAGATTCCCATTTAGCAACGTGATGGCTTTGGGAAAGAAGCTGTCCCTGAGTCTGTTTGTTTTGGCCGGTATGGACCTGTAGCACCTACCAGAAGGCAACAGGTAAAGGAGGTGGAAGCCAGGATGGGTGTTATCCTTCAAAATGTTCCTGGCCCTACTGGGACAGCGAGGATATATACAGTACTGTTTTAGGCATCAGAGATTAAGAGAAATATAAGTAATTTATTTGAGCAGTAAACATTTAATTGCTAAAAAACAAACACACAACAACACATAACATTAGAATAAAACGGAATAACATTAATCCAGTGAGTGTGACATTCAAAACTAGTGCCTAGTTTTATCGGTTAATAAATGATGATTTTAAAAAATGTGTGCTGTTGATTTAACAAATGCATGCAATCAAGGATAATTTTTTTGTACTGTGATTATATATAACTTGGTACAAGCACCACGCATTAAATTGAGAAGGCATTAGTTCAAGTATATGTAATTATCTTAGGTGCCTAAGACTTCTGCTCAGTACTGTGTATATATATATATATATATATATATATATATATATATATATATATATATATATATATATGCATTTGGAATATTTTTGACAACTAAGAGAAACGAAGATACTGCTTTATTCCTCCTCAATAGGTAGACAATTTTGACTTTGATTGAGTTTTTTTCAATCACTTAAAGTGGAAATATCTCAGAACCAAAAGTGCTATAAAACGAAACAACTCCAGTTACAAAATAGTTTCTATGGTAATTTAAACAATGAATAAAAATGTACAGAAAAGTTTAACTTCAGCAAATACAAACAACTATCTTTTTTTTTTTTTGTTAGTTTTTTGCCCTCAAACACACCTTAAAAGATGCTTAGCTTCTGAAAGTATACAACCTGAGAGGACTGTGTTTTTTATTTACAAAAATTGACAAAGTCACAATAAATGATTTTGCACATCACTGTAAACATTCTTTTTTTATTATTATTTGTAAATTTTCATTTTTAAATCATCTCAATATAAGATTATCATGTGAACTGAATTTAAGGTTAGTCAAAAATCACCAATTCAGTGCATCACATGTAGCCTCACACTTCAGCTTGTCATGGGCTGCATTCCAACTCACACTAATTTACTTCACACACTACACTACGATGCACTTCTAATGATAGTGCAGTATGTTCTTACCGTTTGGTGTGATTTAGGGTTTAGTGTGACTTTGGTGTTGATAATAACTATGAAATAGCCCCAAAGCCACTTAAAACATAAAATCACGTTTCACTGAATCGTTGGGATATATTTTCTTGGTCTCAAAGTGGAACACGCTGTTTACTGAATAGTTATTTCAGTGCTGGAACACAGAGGCCTCAATTGGTTAGCAGTGTTCTGCACACCACGAACTACAACACTGCAATAAAGTAACGCAGGCCCCGGACGCTCTGCCCTGGCAAACAGAATGATGCAAGATGTAGAGACTTTGCTGGGATGAGTGAGCACTGAGCGGGATTTGGGAAGAATCAGGTGGTAATGGGTGGCGAGTGTTGGGAAGCGTTCATTGATCCCCCAGGACTGCACTGATAAGCAGGGATTTGACTTATCTGCTCAAAGTATCGACTTGTTTTGCTGTACATATCTGTGGCTCCCATTGCATAAAGTACAAGTCTTTCTGTTTTCCTCTTTAACTGATTCTGAAAGGCGAAATCTCTGGTGAAAACAATTTTATTATCTCTGTCCCGACATCTAAAACTCGCTCTTCTTTTGATCTTGTCTGTTTTTGTGGGAATGTATTATTCTGTCTCAGAAATGACAGACATTCAGTGGTGCCAGCTGAGGAATTATCTGCCAAAGCCAATTTGTCTTTCTTGTTACTTTATCATTAATGCTTCAGGATAGATGAATACATCAATAATGCAATCTTTTCTTCCTTCTTTTATTTAGTATTTTCAGTGATATTCTGCAAGCCTGGTTTAGATATGAGCCACAAAAATCAAACTGTTCCAACGGCAGTGTTATACGCACCATCTGTTGGAAGTATACCAATCAAAATCCCCACTCTGACTATTCTTTAATGGTGTGAGCTAACATAAGATGCACAGTAATTCAAAGACAAGTCTTAGACTGACCCTTTATAAAATGAGCATAACTTTCATTGGGGATGTTACTAACAGGACATTAATAACAGTCTACAGCAGAAGTGACCATGTGTGTGTGTGTGTGTGTGTGGGGGGGGGGGGGGTATTTCAAATATATTCAGATCTAAAAACAAAACAAAACACATGATTAATACTGTAGGAGTAAAATAAACTTTTAGTTAACTAGTAACTGCACAAAGATCATTTATGTCATTAATGCCCATAAAAATAACCTCTATATATCACATATGGTCATAGTGTCCCACTCACTCGTTATAATTGCACTAATACTGTGATCATTGTTTGAGGACTTAGTTTATAAGTAGTTTTATTAGTATTAATAAATAAATACATAAATTACCAACTTTAATGGACAAAGAAAACACATAAATCTGCTAACAATATATGGAAAAAAAAATAATTCAGAGACATGTCTGAGAGCAGACTAATGAGGTGAAAGTGAATATAGTTACAGATAAATGAGACATACAGAAGGATAATAATAGCTGCGGTTAGTTTTGATTCCCATATCTCAATGTACAGTGAAGAAATTGAACTAAATTGAGCATTTTTATTTACTTTCTTAGTTTATTCCTTTACACTGAAAACCTTATAATCCCAAAACTAAGGGAACAGCAAAACGCAAATGTAAATATAGTACCCTCCCTAGCCTCTGCAGTAACTGGAACAAGGCTAGAGAAGGCTTTCCGAATCTCAGGAGAGTGTGCCAGTTAGACGAGAGCATGTCTAATGCAGTGCATGGCCTGGATCAATAAGGAAAGGAGCCAGTTGGTAATTGAGGTTTCTGCAGTTGGTAATTAGAGCTGTACACGCTTACAGGAATTAAAAAAAAAAAAATAAGAAGGGAAAACAGAGTGAAAAGAATTTCTTTTTCTGTAATTATAATTCAAGATTTAAATGGCTGTGGGATACAGTAATGTGCTATAGTTTTAATTAAAAACAAAAAGTCAAAACCATTCATCTCAATTACATACCAGTGTTTTTGCCACAAAATATGACCTAATATGACTTAATGAATAAACAAATAAATAAATAATAATAAATACAAGTGGGCGGAACAGGGATGCAGCGGACAGAGCCACTGTCACACAGCTCCAGGGTCCTGGGATTGTGGGTTTCAACTATGACTCGGGTGACGGTGGAAGTCTGTTAGGACTTTCTGCTTGGGTTTACTGTGGGTGCTCCGTTTCCCTCCACACACATGTTGTTAGGTGGATTGTGTAATCTAGAGTGTCTAAAGTTGCGAGTGTGACTGAATATGTGTGTCTGGGGGGGCTGCGCCTTGCAGACACAACAGTTTCAGGTACTCTCTGAACCCAAAGCACGCCTGAACAAGATAAAGTGGTTACAGAATATTAATAAATGAATAAATGAACAAATGAATGGATGGATGAAAGAAGGAACACTTCATAGTAATAAACACAATTCTTTCAAAATTTTTTAAAGATCAAAATATATAAACGTGGCTTTATCTATTTATTTATTCATTTATTTTAAAAATGATTTATATATTGATAACATTTAATAGTTTTTATAACATAATATGTCGGTGCTGGTCATAAGATTTGAATATCATGAAAAAGTTGATATATTTCAGTAATTTCCTGAAATAAATCAACATTTTCATGATATTTTAATTATGACCAGCACCTGTATGTATAACATTTTTGCCACATTTTAGTTCTAGGGGCAGTACCTCATTTAGGAAAGTATTTCACTTTAATTAAATTGTAATTAAATACATTGGAATTAGCTAAAAACTTTCTTGTAAAAACACATTCTGTAAAAACACAGCCAAATATTAAGTCACTTCATGGAAGAGAGCAACATGCACAGTGCTGTGTGTCATATGGAAGGTAGTGCAGAGTCACAGCAGCTGTGATGGTTGGATACTGGCCAGAACACCAATGTCCAGCTTCAGTGTCCCAGTGATGTCAACAGCGATCAATTAATGAACTAACAGCTTCACTCTGCAGAGATACTGCGGGATGCTGAATCCAAGTAGAGGTATAGACAGGAGGTGGTCCAGTGGGGTGCTTGGTCAATTACTGTGGAAATACTGTTGATGTAACTGTTTGCATCAGTGTAAAAAACTAAAGAAAAGCCTGACATTACAGTGATGGCTAGGTACATTCTTCTGGAGATTTCAGATGGGAAGCTGTAGTGGTGTAGAGAGAAGAAAATGTTATATTCATCAGCTGCTACTTTCTGTGGACACTCCTATTTGAATATAAGGTTTACTTTAAGGTCAAGGCATTTACAGCTCAGCTCCCTGAGTCAGAGTTGTTCTCACCTTCAGGGCTGAATACTAGTTCTATACATAGTGCTCATTTCAGGAAAGACAGAGTGAGACACGCTGGGTAATATTTCTTTCATGATGTGGTCTCTCAGGGACAGACATGATCTTGTAATATCATGAGAGGTCTGGGGCTGAACATGGACATGGGCGGGAATGTTGGCTTATCGGATTGAGAAGAAACTGAGTAAAACTGTAGAAAAGTTATTCAACTTCTCATAGAAGATGGAGCTCAAATTAGGGGGAGAGCTCTAAGAGAGTGTAATTGGCCTCACTCCCTCTCTCACTCACTCTCTCTCTCTGGGTGGGCAGGATTGCCCTCTCAGACTCCCACCTCTCAGCATGACGCTGGCCTACCTGGGGGGTCTGTTAGCTGATGTAACAGAACTAAGCAATTAGTGTTCTCCTCCCAGCATGTTCAGCCGGTGACATTGTTTCAGAGGCTGTGTGAAATGAATGAAATAAGGCACTGGTTGTCTTATGTCTCAGAAGAAAAAGAAACTTAATTTCAGCACTGTGTGATTGGCAGGGCATGAATTAAAAGAGTGAAATTGACAGTGATAAGCTGATGTCATCATTAACAAAACCACATGAGAAGACGGTTCTCACAATGAAAGTAAAATCTGCTTCTCGAACAGAGGAACAGTTCTGTCACCTATTAACAGTGTACACTAGTTAACTCGTTTTGTTTGTATAACCAAGTGCACTCCGGATGTTAAAGGATCATGGCCTATAGGGACTGGTGGCCAGATTAAGAGGGTTCCCATGGTGGTAGGCGACTTTCTAGCACTCCAGCATTCAAAGATTTACAAGCTGTCTCCAGGCGTGTATTCACATTACCAGATCACATCTGGAGCTGAGAGACTAACCATGATATTAAGGTTTTCTGAATTTAAAAATAGGCTTTAAATAATAAAAAACTATCCGTAACCCAAACAGTAGAGGAATTCCTTTTAATGTAAATGCATTTGCTGTGATACTGTGATTTACTGTGAAGAGTTTCTGTTTAATGGATTCTGGGTCGCACAAGAATAAAACAACTCTTATAACCTGTTTATAAATGGTTTAAGACCTGCTTATTAGTGGTTACTGGAATGTAAATACCTTGAACATTTTAATAGTCCATATAACACAGACATAAAGAAACACAAGGAAAGGGACATTGTGATCTATTCTATGCCTAATAATGAAAACAGCAGATAAGCAGATACGTCAAGGTGAAGAACGTGCTCAGAATGTGAATTTAGATATTTTGTATGTTACAACACAACACATTATCATTAACGTTTAAAAGGACAGTGGTGGTTAATCGATTAAACGTATTGGTTAAGAAATATATATCAAAGCAGACAGGATCAATGTTGACTGACAGAGTAAACAAAGTACTTGGCAAGATCTAGGTTGTGTATGTGTATCACTGTGTATCAGTGTAAATGTATGTGGGTTCATTATTTGGCAAATAACATGTTGTTGTTGCTCTTTCTATCTAGATGTTATAACTGACAATGCATGATTTTAAATAGTTTACATCCTATTTAATAAACATTTATAACCAGATTTTTAAGGGTATTTATATTCTTAAGAGGCACCTGATTATGTAACCAACTTTCTGTCTTTATTCTCATTATAATATATATATATACACCATTCATTCATTCATTCAGTCTCTGTAACCACTTATCCAGTTCAGGGTCACGGTGGGTCCAGAGCCTACTTGGAATCATTGGGCGCCAGGAAGGAAAACACCCTGGGATCCCACCCTGTGGACTTATTCTTTCAAAATAAATAAATAAATAAATAAAAAACAGATATTTTTCTTCAGTATTGCTGCCTACTTTTATTTGGTAAAAATAAATAATTGAGTCTTGAAAGAACCTGTGGCTAATGCCTCGGTCAGAGATACAGGGCGTCTTTAGTACTGTTCTGCAGCCCATGATTCCCAGGCAGTGCACACAGAGGATGAACATTACATCAGCTGGTGTTCATAATATTTTGGCTCACTGAAGTGTATATGATGTGTGTATATGAGTTTAACCTTAAAGCTAAACCGAGAGCTTGGTGAATGAGTCTAAAGCCAGTGAAGTTATTCCCTGCCTCCAGTCTGAGAGCCTTGCTCGACCTGGCGAGTGAGTTCAGCTGTCAGCCAACAACTGATGATGGCTCTCAGAAAATATGACTGCAATCAGAAATAGGCTCTGACATGTAGTGACGGCCTCTTTGAAAGTGTAATCTGGAGGAAAACCTGTGAATAACTGGCTGTTGAAACACTAGACAGCCGAGAGAAGACTGATGTTTCAGAGTGTGAAAGCAGGAGCTATAGGCTGGATATATCACAGAGGTTTGTTCAATGCTCTCCTGGCATTTAGAAATATAGTTTATACAGAAAAAAATATGACTTTTCTCACACACCAAAGAAATATCAGCCAATAAAGAAACATCACTCAAATGATTCTAATCATTTTTTAAACGTGCAGCAGGTTCCACACAATTTTAATGAGGGTCACTAGTACTTTATGCAGTAGAGTGACAGCCAACCATGATGAACAAGTGCCAAACCAGACTGGCGTTTCCAGAGAGAAAAAGGAAATGCAAGCAAAATGACAAACAGTAACATAAACACCAGTTAAAAGGCACACACACACACACACACTTATGCTAAACACCCCTTTAACATGTAGGGCATAAGAGCTAAAGTGAATACTCATGTTTTTGCAGGATCAAAGACTAAATATTAATTTTATAATATAGAAATAACAGTAATACAGTCATCTCCTTGTGTCCACTGAGCCCCAGCAAATAGCAGAACTCACAAATGATGAAATCCCTTACAAAACATGGTGTAGTATTAATACATAACCTACACACAGCCTCCTAATTTACATCATCTCTAGATTAATTATAATACCTGCTGCTACATAAATGCTGTAAACGCTTGTTATATGGTATCGCTTATGGAATAATTAGCAAAAAGTAATACATTTGTACATGTTCAGTACAAATGCCACCATCATAGATCTAACTACACAGTACAAACGGACAGACACACTAGTAAATAAAGAACTAAGGCTAAAGAATACTCAAACCCAGGGTGTTGGAGGGAAACTGAGGATGTGTGATATAGTGGGAGGCTACAGCAGGGTGGGCTAACACATCACTCTATTGGTATGATTCAGCAGAATTCTCAGCCGTACATTCAAGTAAGTTTGCTATGTAGAATTTACGGGATTAGTTTTTCCTTTTTTGTGTGTGTGGAATGTGCAATATATTGATCCGCAGGTGGTTGGACCCCTGGACGCAGGACAGCCGCAGTTGAGCTTAAGGTCACCCGCTCAATATCAAGCAGTGGCTAGAGGAGTATATATCCCCCTGATGGCTTTGTTACACCACATGTTTGTGTCGTGTAAAAGCTCCTCACATGGTAAAAAGCTGATGCTGTAGAAAAGGAGAACAAACTATTAATGTATTTATTAGATGAGCAGATGTCCACAAACCTTTGGCCATATACTACACCACTGCTGTAGTGATGCAGATATATACATATATATGCCATGCTTAAGACACTGTTATATGAAGATAAGATTAAAAAAGCAAAGATAAGAAGGACAGTGATTGGAGAGACAGAGAGAGAGAGAGAGAGAGAGAGAGAGAGAGAGAGAGAGAGAATCAGTGTCACTGAGCTTGCTCAGGGCTCCAGGGTGAGCTCGTGCTCAGTGGCAGTACGAGGCAAATCCTCCTTGCTGTGCAAAAAATAATATTTGCTGTATATATTTCAAAAGGGCTGTGGCCATAGAATGAGTGGCTGATGATGAGAAGGAGTTTGGCAGGAGGGAGACTTGAGCCACAGAAGTCAGAGAAGCAAGCGTGAGAAATTGCCTCTGTCCTCTTCATCTTTATTATAGCTATTACATTTTGTTCAAAAGCAAAAGACATCAAAGGGATGGACAGAAATTCACGAGTGGCGAGGTTGAGGTTTCATTTCATTTTGGACCTGAAAAAAGTAATGGTAGAGAGAGGACGGGGAGAGAGAGAGAGAGAGAGAGAGAGAATCACTGGAAAATTGGTACTTTTATCTCCACCTGCTTGCTTACCGTGTCGCCCCAGCGCAGAGAGAAACCATGTGGAGCACAGTACTCAAGTGAAACCCCCCTCTTCCACGTGGCACTCGGTCAGTGGGCAGTGAATTAAAAATGCCGACTGGTAGATGATAAAGAATTTGGAATGAGACCAGCTTCAGATGATGATGGACTAAGACTGCTACCGTCTAGTTTCAACTAGTGTAGGGAATTACTGAGATACTCTGTGTACACAATGCACTGATAGCAACTTCTAGCTAACAGTTAAATTTGAGTGAGTGAGCAAACATGAGTGAGTCTCTGATTTGTATTGCATTAAAAAAAAAAAAATAAAAAATACCCAGTAAACATCGCAGATACATTTCTATATATTAGTTAATTCTGCAGCAGAGGAAACACTGTCCGTATTAAAGTCTGATAAATGTATGAAGGTTAAACTTTCATTCATTCATTCATTCATTGTTTGTAACCGCTTATCCAGTTCAGGTTTGTGGTGGGTCCGTGGCCTACCTGGAATCATTGGGCACAAGGCGGAAATACATCCTGGAGGGGGCACCAATCCTTCACAGGGCAACACACACACACACTCACACATTCATTCACACCTGGACACTTTTTTGAGTCGACAATCCACCTACCAACGTGTGTTTTTGGACTGTGGGTGGAAACCGGAGCACCAGGAGGAAACCCACACGAACACAGGGAGAACACACCAACTCCTCACAGACAGTCACCCGGTTCGGGACTTGAGCCCACAACCTCCAGGGCCCTCCAGGAGTGACTGCTACACTACCTGCTGTGGTTATGGATTTGGAATCCAACAAGCAACTCAACTGATTCAATTTAATGAGCCAAAATACATATATCCTAGATATGGCCTGCCGAACACCACCGCACTTATATACATATATCATCTTTGGAACACAATTTCAAAGAACAGCCACTATATAACATCTGCATGGCAACAAGTGCTGTCCTCCTGATGCCATAAATATGTGCAGTTTTTAAATCTCACTGGGACTATCTCCAGTACTTTCACTACTCAGATGAGGGGGGTTTGTCACAAGAAAAAGAGATAAAATGAGGGATGGCCAAGCAGCAAAATCTAAAATGTAATATTCAGGTATGGTGGTGAATATGCGACGTTTGCAGCGACGTCTTGCATCAAATGCTCTGGGAATCTTGTTACATGCAGGTTTATGAAGTACAAGGACACTCTCAATGAGAATGTAACTGCCTCTGCTAGCAACCTACAGCAGCAGGATAATGGTCTGAGATATTCTTCAGAAAACTGCCTCACAAAATGGCTCACTAACCACAGACATTTCAAAGTGGCCCAGTCCCCCCGACCTAGGGCGCTCCAATGAAAAGCTGCAAGCTGTGCTAAAAAGCAGAGTCCACAACTGATGACCATTGACTGAGGACAGTAGAGAGTGTCTGGATGGAGGAATCCTCTCAGATCCTGCACTGTATCATTAGAGGACTCTCTGCTGTTATTTTGGGAAGGTTACAGTGCCTGCAGCACTAATGTCAGAAATGTTAGAATTTTTTACACTGTCTTTGAAATCCATGTATAAGATGCAATGCATTCATAATTTGTAGACATATAATACGTACAAAAGTACTGAGTCCTCTATACATTACACCTTTAGGGGATTGTATGACATACCATTCTAAATCTATGGGCATTAATATGGGGTTGATCACATGCAGCTAAAAGAATATCCACTAGTCTGGAAAGGCTTTCTACAATTTTGGAGTGTGTCTGTTTGAATGTTTCCCCATTCATCCAGAAAGGGCATTTGTGAAGTCAGACACTGATCCTGGATGAAGGGCCTGGCTTGAAATCTCAATTTAAATGTATCCAAAACATGTTTGGTGGGATTGACATCAGGGCTTTGTGTGGGCCAGTAACATTTTTTCACACCTATTTCAGCCAACCATGTCTTTATGGATCTTGCTTTGTGCACTGGGGCACAGTCACACTGAAACTGGGAAGGGCATTTCCTAAAGTGTTCCCACAATGTTCGAAGCAAACAAGTCCAAATTGTAATGGTATATTTAAGCTTTGACGCTCCTATCACTGGAACTAGGTGGTCAAACCAAGTCCTGAAAAACAACCCTAGAATTACACCCTTCTCTAGCAACATTAAATGCAGACTTGTCCACCAGACTGCTAGGTAAATAACTGTGATTCCTCTCTCAATATGCTTCAACGCTCAGGAGTCAAACAGTGCTGTGCTTTACATTACTGTACCTGGTAAACATGTTTTGTTAATGCCAGAGGAGGTTTAGAACACTGCAGTTACCGAATAAGAAGAACATAGATGGCTTCTAAACACGGTGTACCTCAGCACTTGTTGACCATATTCTGGAACTTCATGTGGTCTACCACTTTGTGTCAGAGTTGCTGTGGTTCCCAAACATTTCCACTTTTTAGTAACACTTCTCACAATGGTTGGTCGAATATGTAGGAAGGAAAAAAATTCACAAAATTACTTCCAAAGGTGGCATCCTATTACAGTACCACACCTTTTTAGAAGGTCTCGCTCTTTCACAAACATTGTAAAGGCAGAAGGCATGGCTAAGTACTTAATTGTATACACCTGTGGCAAAGGAACTGAATGGGACTGAATTCAATTATTCAAAGTATAGGTGCGTCCCAGTACTTTGGTCCATACAGTGTATTTATAAATATGCAAAAGCATTTCCAAGGTTCCAACCCAGCAACCAGCATTATTAAATAATGATGATATGAATCTATCATACCAACACTTTGCATAAAAATTTGCAAGGGCATTATGTTATGTTAAAAAAATAAAATAAACTAAATAAAAACATTTTAAATAACAACAATATTATACATAAAAATGTGTATTGTAAACTATACCGGCAGACTCTAACTGATTAAAGAACATTATGGCACCAGTCTTAAGATATGAAACATTTGCACACAAGTCTGCTACAGAAACTGATAAACGAATGGCTTGTGAAAATAAATATCCACTCATATTAAATATGCATGCTCTCAAATTAAATTTGATACAAGTGTGAAGTTCCGGAGATGTGGGTGTGAGGATTTGTGCTGATTGCTAAAGTACATGAGTCAGAAATAACAAGTTCCTTGAATGCAAAGCAGTGAGATTCCAGTATGTTCTGACCCTACCTGAGTCAGGATTATGGTATGGTTCGAGAAGGTGCACATATAAACATCACCAGGGTCGAAACAAATGAGACTAAATGACTAACCTGGAATTATAGAGGGGGAGTGGGAGGGAAGGGAGGATTAACATTTAAAACAAAGAAAAAAAAAATCAGTGTCAGAGGCCATGGTCTAATACAGTGCTCCAATACATTCTAGCCAGAGGTAACACACACACACACACACACACACACACACACACACTTCAGTATATTCACTGCAGCAGACTCCAAACCCTTGTACTCACACACACTCCTCTGCAACCTGCTGGAAGAAAATGAAATCAGTGTCTCACACCTACATCACTTTGATTATGCCCTGGCAGGGCCAAGTTCTGAGAGAGAGAGAGAGAGAGAGAGAGAGAGAGAGAGAGAGAGAAAGAGAGAGAGAGAGAGAGAGAGAGAGAGAGAGAGAGAGATTTTAAATGATCAGAGACAGAGAGAGAGAGAGAGAGAGAGAGAGAGGAAGTAGATTAACCTATGCCTTTAATTTAAAGATTTGATTGTGCTTCTGAAGTTCAAAACAACAACTTGACACAGCAACTGACACATCAACAATGCTGAAGGTGTTATTCATTGGGTTGGCAGGCAAAACAACAAAAAGGAGACAAGTTTCAAGGTGTGCTTTATTCACCAGTGTCCTGACACTACCTATAGACTAATGCTACCAGCCACAATAGTAGCAGTAGTAGTAGTCGACCACCTTGTCGAAGCAGTCATGTAAGACTTCAAAGAAGAAATCAAAGTCCTTTTAAAGAAGACCAAGAAGTCCTGAGCAAAAGGCTGCCAGCCACTTGGCACTCGGCTGCCCCCAAATCGAACGTGTGTATGTGTATGTACGCATTTAATAACAGCTCAGACTGTCACAGGATCCAACAAATAATCATTCACATTCAGAAGAGCACAGTGTATATAAGAGGCATTCGTTAAGACCCACTGGGCCAGGAGAAGAATGTAATTCCACCCCAGATCTAATACAGCAGGCTGGGGATTTCAGACTCTCATTAGAGCTCGATTAGCTGGATCAGGTGTTGGATTATGGATCCGCACGATGGTAGAACCCCGGGAGCGGCATTTCGTTACTTTTAGCATTTGGAGTTGATTGTGCAAGTCCCATCGATTCGGAAGCAGTCAATCTATCACACCCTTTTTAATTTCCTTCACAATTGGAATGTCTCAACCTGTCTTATTGAAATAGCTCGGCCGTAGGGCTTTGAGGAAAGCGGAGATTACGCTTGAAGTACAAACGGTCAGAAGTGTATTTACAGAGGTTTGAGCTCGGATTGATTTTGGCTTCAAGGAGGGATCAATAGCTCACGTTGTGTTTCTTTTAAAAATGCAAATATGACAGTAGAAAATGGCTTTGGCACAGTTTAGCCATGCACCGGTAAGATGTGCCCATGTTCGTGTGTGCGGTCACTCACCAGTAAAAGTAAGAAATGCTGAGGCTTGCTCAGACAACAGAGAAGACGGTGAAGAACGAGTACTAACGACAGAGCCTGTGTAAATCAAACACTGCTACAATAGTGTTTGAGACATCATCAATACACATGAACGTGCGTGTGTGTGTGTGTGTTTTGTGCTGGTGCCGGTGTGTGTTTTAGAAGAAGAGAGGGAGTGATCGAATCCTTCTTCGTCTGGGTCTGACTGCCTGGGGCTCTGTAGTTTCTGGCTCTGGTGGAGGCTGTCAGCGTTAATGCCAATCACACTCTGTTCTGTCCATCAAAACACAATAACAGAATAACAGAGAAGAGACTCAAGGTGGGGGGATTGGTTGGGAGGGGTGGCGGAGAGAGGAGGTGGTGGGGGGTAACAGATGACAGCCAGGGCAGAGCTGCAAATAAAACACATTAAAAAGCTCAGGACAGAGACCAAAGGCAGCACGCTGGGCTCTGATCCTTAGGAAGAGAGTAATAACATCAAATACTTTTCTGACTCACGCTTTATGAAGATGATTAACGCATGTAAATGTACACGCAAAGATAAAGACTCCTCCTAAACCAGACAGACAGACTGAAAGGCAGACACAGACAGACATAAACCACCTCCACATGCACCGCCCACCTAATGGTTTCTCGGCTCATCTCTGAGCTCCTACCTCTGACAGTTTACAAACTTCTATTTGTGAATAGCAGCTTGTCTTGGCATGCTGTTTGCCACAGCAGTGGTTTTAAGTGGGATTTGAGAGGATTAGGCAACACTGAGCTGTCAACTATCCGCGCACAAAAGCAACGGAATAAAGACAAAAGCGAGAGCTGAGCTCCGTCTCCCAGTTCCACAAAATATCTTCTGGACTGCTCTTGAAAAAGAGATCACAAACTCTGTGCCAGTGTAAACAATTTACTTGCGTTTCAGGCTGTGGAACACTGCAGAAAAGCATAGTGTACACAAAAGGTCTTTAAAAGATATCTCTCGCTGGTTAGATTGGAACACGTGCAGCACCAGTAATCTTCCTGATTGGTAAAAGCGAGGGATTTTCTGTATTGAGGATATTTTTAAGCCTCCCAAAAACTAGCAGCATTAATGTCGAGATTTCTCCATTATTTCTTCTTTGGAGTTTGATCTCCCTACTTGACCCTGTGGCATCTATTCTGAGTGGAGACAGCTCTCAAAATACTTATCCAAAGAGAACAAACAAGTCAGTGTCAAGTGGAAGGGTGCTTGGGGGTGATCTAGAGGTCAGACACCATCTAAACTGAAGATTATAATATCCAAGCTTGGAGTAGGCTTCAATTTGTTAATGTGTAAATGGGTCAATTAGTGATACAACAGCATTACTTTAATACGCTGTAACTGTCTTAAGAGTTTAAAAACAACATACAGCACAACTCCTCTATCAGTGTCTAGGAGAGGGATCCAGGGAGTCGTTCCAGGACACCTTTTTTTATTATATTTGGTTTTCCTTAGCAATTCCATCAATCCGAAGATGAAGGATAAAAGGCTGAAAACCTGGGAAAAGAAAAAAAAAGTCACCCTTTCCTATAGAGACAGCAACATTTTACCTCAAAGCCACACCACGAGCCACCCTCTTATATTCAGAGACATTTGTCTTCGGATTGCTAGATTGATTGCTTTCTCTAAATGACCCTCGCAGGTCAACCCATAATGGACTGGCCTCCTACACGGAGGAGAGGGACAATCTATGGCCTTCCCACCCTCTTTCCCAGCTCACCCCACATCCTCATGGATGTCACAATCCAATCTCCAAAGAGCCAGTACCTGAGTGATACAAAAGGGCAGGCAAGGTAACATTTCACCTCTGAAACAGCACACAAATCTGAGCGGATAATTGAAAAGCCATTTGGATGTATGTAGCAACCTGCACATCATGATTTAGGACAATCCTCTTAGAAATGTGACAGAGATGTAAGCAGCTGTTAACCACCAATTTCACATACTGCCACTGCTGGATAAAAATTTGCATCTCCAAACATGTTAACTGTTTTAGGAAAAAAGGAAAAACATTCTTAATTTGGTGTTAACTGATGTATAAGGTTTTATTTAGAGTAATCATGAGCCAATCCTACATTTCTTATCAAAATAAAACTTTCATACAAGGCAAAGGGGAAATGGCATTTTCAAATTTAATAAAATTCAAGGTTATGGCTCAACACTGACAAATGACTGAAAATATAATAATAATATATTATTATATAGGGACCTGGAGGTTGTGGGTTCAATTCCCGCTCCGGGTGACTGTCTGTGAGGAGTTGGTGTGTTCTCCCCGTGTCCGCGTGGGTTTCCTCCGGGTGCTCTGGTTTCCTCCCACAGTCCAAAAACACACGTTGGTAGGTGGATTGGCGACTCGAAAGTGTCCGTAGGTGTGAGTGTGTGAGTGAATGTGTGTGTCTGTGTTGCCCTGTGAATGACTGCCCCCCCCTCCAGGGTGTATTCCTGCCTTGCGCCCAATGATTCCAGGTAGGCTCTGGACCCACCGCGACCCTGAAATGGATAAGCAGTGACAGATAATGAATGAATGAATGAATAAATAATAATAATAATAATAATAATCATCATCATCATCATCATCTAGTGCTGTTTTGAGTTGGTGTGTCCACGTGTCACCCTGTGGAGGAGTGGCGACCCCTCAAGGGTGCATTTCCACCTTGCACCCATTGATTCTGCGTAGGCTCTGGACACACCGTGACCCTGAACTGAATAATCGCTTAGAAACACTGTTACTTTCACTGTATTTATGTATTTGCATTCATTGTTGTTGTTATGTTTAGACAGGAACCCTGCTTATTGTGAATATATTATTATTTACATTACTCATAATAATAATTGTCTTATACTGGTTTAGGTCACCCAGTCATTAGTCACTTTCTACCCCATTAACCTGTTAGTTGAAGTACCCCTTTTCACAGAGACTGGCACAAATACTGGAAAGGTGAGGACAAACATGTTCCTCCTTAGAGCTGGGTGACATGGTGGATTAGTGGTTAGCATGTTCGCCTCTCAGTGCTGGGATCTTGGGTTCAAGTCCCATCTGAGTGGAGTTTCCATGTTCCCCCTGTGTCTGCATAGGTTTCCTCCCACAATCCAAAAACATCGAGGTTAGGTGAATTGGTTTCTCTCATAACTGTTCTGGTGTGTGAGTATATTTATATTTTAGCTATTTTTTTTGGGCCGATACGATGACCGATAATTCGCATCTTGGAGTAGCTGATACTGATATTAAAGCCAATTCACATTGGATTAAAGCAAAACAAATTCTTTATCATAGGTTGTCACAGAACAAGCCTTTTCCTCAGCATTTGTACATTTCTGTATGTTTTAATTTTAGGTATATTAGTTGTAGTTTATTTAAATTTTTATCAAAGATTTACTGCTGGTTCCGCATGAGTGGTTTCTAGAGGGGCGCTAATTACTGCAGCACCGAGTATGTGGCATGAAGCAGCTCCAAGAGAGAGTGTTTGAGCGAGTGTTTGTAATCGCTGTACATCGTGTTTCAGTAATGAATTCAGACACTGAGTAACCCTATATCTATTTTCCTATGTTTTATGTAAGAGGGGCTCCTGCACTGTGGTGGTTGAGAGTATCTTGCTGTCGTTTAACCTGCTGTGTGAGTGTGTTTACACCGCTATCTGTGTGTGCATGTACTGAGCATTGCTGATATTTTAAATTAGTTTTCACCACTGAGAAATTTAATCCCAGAAACTGTTCTCTGCAGAAACTGTGAAAAACAGCCACACAGCAGAGATAGTTGTGTATTTGCAGGTGTCCGTGCATATGTGTAAGCACAAAAAAAATTGTAATATCGGCTAAAATTCCATTATTGGATCAGTAACAATAACAATAAAAATGTTACATAAAAAACAAATCTACCCATTAACAAATATATCAGCCACAAATATATGGTGCATCACTAATAATTCATTATCATTATCTGTAACTCTTATCCAGTTCACGGTCGCTGTGGGTCCAGAGCCTACCTGGAATCATTGGGCACAAGGCGGGAATACACCCTGGAGGGGGCGCCAGTCCTTAACAGGGCAACACACACACACACATCCACACCTATGGACACTTCTGAGTCGTCAATCTACCTACCAACGTGTGTTTTTGGACTGTGGGAGGAAACCCACGTGGACACGGGGGGAACACACTAACTCCTCACAGACAGTCACCCGGAGCGGGAATCGAACCCACAACCTCCAGGCCCCTGGAGCTGTATGACTGCAACACTACCTGCTGCGCCACCGTGCCACCCCATCACTAATAATAATAATAATAATAATAATAATGATGATGATGATGATGATGATGATGATGATGATGATGATGATGATGATGATGATGATGGAAGAACTTAATGTCAGTAGACTGTCTGATTTGTACTAATAAAAAAAAATAAATAAGTGACTTGCTCTTAATGGCAAGTCACTTAATAACCTGAAATCAAATAAATGCAAGAGTGGTCTCTGATCTTTGCACCCTATTGTAAATTCATAAATAAAGTCTCAAATAAGACTTTAATTCAGTAACTCCATAATATGTATGATCACATCAATGCATTGTTATTTCACATGACTAGCTTAGTAAATGATTTAAACTCATCACAGAGAATGATGTGACATTACTGCATGTAAGGGGCATGCTATAAAAAGCACTATGAACTGAAAACAAAGTCTCAACATGATGATGAATAAATACATTTAATTAATAAGGGATTAGATGCTGCAGGCCATTGCTGGCTGTTTTTAAATGCTTGAGGTACCTCATAAATATACATGTCAGAAACACAAGATCAAGATGCAACCTCTAACATTGAGGTTTCTGTCTTATCATTAATATTTCAGCCAATACTTGGCATTTATTTTGTGTATTTGGAGACCAACAGCTCACTTATTATTAATATGTGATAATGAATGCTTTGTTTATTAAACCTGAAAATCTTCCTGTGGTATGACTTGGATCTCTTAATAGGGTCAAAGATTTACAGTATGTGCAAGAACATTTAAAGTGGAAAATGGTATCAGAAGATGTATTGGTTACCTACGGCTAAGCTCTAAACAAAACCAAGCTGAGCACAAATCCCACAGTATCCCTCAGGAGCTGTACATACTACTACTACTACTAATAATAATAATAATAATAATAATTCATTCATTATCTGTAACCCTTATCAAGTTCAGGGTCAGGGTGGGTCCAGAGCCTACCTGGAATCATTGGGCGCAAGGCAGGAATACACCCTGGAGGAGCACCAGGCCTTCACAGGGCAACACCCCCCCGCACACTTTTGTGTCATCAATCCACATACCAACGTGTGTTTTTGGACTGTGAGAAGAAACCAGAGCACCCAGAGGAAACCCACGCAGACACAGGGAGAACACACCAACTCCTCACAGACAGTCACCTGGAGAGGGAATCGAACACACAACCTCCAGGCCCCTTGAGCTGTGTGACTGCGACACTACCTGCTGCACCACCATGCCGTCCTAATAATAATAATAATAATAATAATAATAATAATAATAATAAGTCCTTGCAGGCTACCAGGTGCTCACAGGCAATGTGCTAGCTACCTCTGCTCTAGCGATATGAACACTACCTAAACGTTGGGCCGGGGGAATGAGTGTAATCACATAAAATTAAGTTGACTACATGATAAAACCCATATATGGCTCATAATATACATCGGATCCTATTATTACAACCATAAAGTGTAACTTTGGTATTACTCTAGCAGTTATAACTGTTACAACTCAAAAAAATTAATAAATTAAAAAAATAAATAAAAATAACAAATCTGATTCTAACATTTTGTGTCTATGGAACCCAAGTTGTGGTGACAAAGTGTATCAATTATAATCACACAGCAACCAGAGAACAGCTGTTATTACCAGAATCAATGTCTAATGCTAAAAAGAGAGCTAGTGCGGCTAACGTTAGCAGCTACAAAAACACGCTCAAAAACAAGCTCATAACACTTTCATCAACAAAACTTATCACTAACTAACACAGCAACATATGAAAAATTGGCAACAAGATACTACTCCAATGTATGCCTTTGTGTCTGTTTCAGCACACTCTACTGAGTAAATTCAGTCCATTATTAACTCTTGACAAGTGGCTCTCACACACTCTCCCCTTGTTGCTACCTCACCCATAATGTCTGGACAGGTAAAACAGAGCTATATTCTTCATTTAGTGAAGTAAACACCTGTGAGCTATGTGCCATAAGGTGTTATGCATTTCTCACGAGAGATCTACACCCCATGGTTCTGAAGTTGCAAGGCCAAGTTGTGAGAGAACCACTATTCTCCCAATTACAAGTCAGTCAGAGGAGCCTCACAATCTTTTTGAAGTTGTCAATTTTAGATAAAACTACTACATAGTGTTCCTGTAAGATCACTCTTGTATTCTTTGATGGCATTGTGACACTGCTCCTACCTGTACGGTAGCATTTCTTTCCTAACAGCTGACAACCAAACATTATTCATAACATATACCAGTCAGATGTAGATTCCAAGACAAGAGCATGTTTCCGTGTAGGTATTAACTTAAGCTTGCTGAACGTGACCAAAGATATCTTTCAAAGATCACAACAAGGGGGTGTTGGTGGGGAATTAATGCTGTAGCATTAACACTTTATAATCCTATAAAGAGGATTACATCCCTTCATGTGTTTGAGATGTGACTAAAGTCAGTGTTTTGGAACATATATTTGAATGTAACCTGGATAGTTCATATAGACCACATATACAGCACACTTTCTGAAATAAATAAGAACAGCTCTGAACACATAAGAACAGCTCTTATTTCCTTTGGGAAATAATAAAAAAAAGTTTCTCTTTGCTAAGCTCAGCTAAATGATCAGCTACTGCCTTGCACTTGATACCAATACTGTAGGCCACTTAGACGGAACAAAGCTTCACTGAGTCATTAAACTGTGGAAGAGTGTGTCGTTGTTATAAAGTAGGGAAAGAAGGTTATTGGAGTCATTGGGGATAGGTTCCAAGCGTCCTCCAACAACAGTCTAATTACAGAATTCTGATACTGTGTTTACTTGACTCCTGACATGCTTTTGAAAGTGTATATTTTTAAAGGAAAAAACAAGCAGCAACCAGCCGAAAGTGTCTCTTCACATTTTAAACGTGAACTCGTCAGGGTTCTTGGCCAATATCATTAAATGCTCATTTTTGCACATAAATATTCCTGGAAGTCCCTGGTTTAAGACGCGCTGGGTAAAAACTGTCACTCACGCTGAAAGAAATGCTCTCTTTGTGCTTGCTTAGTGTTATTTGTTTTAGATGAATTCAAGAGAGTGCAGGCGGGTTTCTAACTATAGAACACTGAAGGTATGGAAGAGTTTGGAACATTGAGCAGTGGAGTGAGATTATGTTGATGTGGATATTGAGATGAATTAAGTAAAGCACAGACAATGGTTATTTGAAATTCTACTATATCATTTTCACTTCACAAGGGGCTTGAACGTAGCGCCTGCTACAAGGCTTCTCCCATCGGACATAGTTGCTACATTTTAAGTGCATGTCAAAGTTTATCAGCTTGGCTTTCCCATCATGAAATTATATGCCACTGGTTAATTACCTAGCAACAGATTTACAGGCATGCATTCAAGCAGTCTTCACTTTTGTCTCGGTATGGGCTCTAGGTTTGAGTTTTGAAAGTGTGCAATTCTTTTTCTTGGTAATCATTTTTAAAATAATTTTTTTCTGTAAATTTCTGCACTACATGCCTGAAGGTTTGCAGATGCCTGACCATCAGACCTAAACTAGCTTGCTGAAAATCTCATTACAAAACAATGGGCATTAAAAGGGGTTGTTTATAACACTGTTTATAGGGGGGTGAAGCACCTACACTCAGCCATATAATTTTACATGCACTGGAAGCAAAAAGCCAAGGCCAGACCCTGAAAAACAACCCCATAACAATATCTTTACTCCACCAATTTTACAGTGGGCACAATGCAGTCAAGAAGGTAACGTTCTCCTGGCAGTCACCAAACACAGACTCATTCATCAGACTGCCAGATTTGAAGGAAGCATGACTTGAATACATTTTCACTGTTGGCACCAAGTGGTGAGGTATGGCTCGTGTGCAAAGCCATGCCATGAAGCTCTCTGCACAGTTTTTGTGTTGATGTTAATGCCAGAGGGGGTATGAAACTCAGCCATTAAATCAATAAAGTGTTGGTGACTTTAAGCCCTGTGTGCCTCAGCTCTCAAGAGACTACTAGGTACATCTAAGTGGCTTGTTACTTAGTGGCTGAGTTACTGTGGTTCCTAAACACATCCACTTGTCAATTATACCACACACAGCATATCATTTACAAATGTTATTAAAGGCAGACTGCATGACTAAGTGCATGATTTTATATACCTGTGGTGATGGGACTGAAATAATCACCTGAATTCAGAGATTAGGTATGTACTTTTATCCATAGAGAATGTGTGTGCCCTGCATTATTTTGTACATCTTAGTAATGGAACACTCGGTCATAGTCCAGATAATAACGGAAGGCTCACCATTATCACCTTTGTACACTTTAAATCTGTGAACATTGTAGTCCATTGTAACTGCACACAGCTTTAAATAGGAACAATACAAAACTGGATTAAAATAGTAACTCAACAACAAACTGCCTCCTAAAGTTATTACTACATTGCTGAGCTTTTAGAGACATATAAAAAAAGCCAATGAATCAACAACCTTTCAGACGCACGCCTGCAAGGAACCGTAGCCTGTAAAGGGCATAGGTGAAGTGCAAAACTACTGCAGAGACATCTGTTTAAAATTCACTGCTGTCTTGGCACACTGTTCTCCTCTTGGCAGACATATAGGAGATGGAGATAATTAGCGTGCCAGTGCTACAGAACTGGAATTAGACCATCAGAAACATTCTTGCTTATTGTTTACCAGACTTCTAGAATGGCCATGGACTATGCTCACAAACCTGAAGCTGGCAGCCTGGTTAGTGTTAGTTTATGTTTACATTCTGTGCAAATATGTCCAAATATAATTTTTCATGGCACTCTACTTGTATGAATTTATTTATATTTTCTCTCATTTTATGATATTTTGTACATCCAATTTCTTTTTACTGTTTCAATTCCAGGCCAAGTCTTATTTTGTTCCTCATATGTTCTGTACGATATATAATTTTGTGTTAATTGCTTTGTGGAATATGCTTTTACTCTGGTGATACTCTGTTTTCACAAATTTCATCTAGTTGGCAAATGAGAAACTCATTTATTGATATAAAAATTAAAATATTTAAGCAAATAATTGCTGTTTGTTGTTTTTTATGGAGTTCACAACAAATCTGTCTTGTTTAATTACCTTGTCCATCAGGCTGGTGGCTTTTATACTGACCATGATTGATAACTTCCAATATCTTAGCTGACCGTAATCTTAATGAATCATAAACCACTGTGTAAACAACAAACTTCCAGTGCTTAGTGTCTGATCTTTATTTTTTTTTTCTTCAGCGTGTTTATCATCAGTGTGTCTTTCAGTTTCACTCACCAGGTGCCATGAAGAGTGATGAGAAACAACTTAAAACACCATTAGGGCTCATTTATACTCCCTGGAAGTATGTAAATGAATAAATGAATAGGTCCGCTACAAACCTTGGAACCATCACTGTCCGCATACCTCTATGTGTCCTTTATACTGGAGTGGATGTTAAGCAATACATCTATTAGAGGGCAGTTCTGAGTGAAAAGATTCTAACTACAAGAGCAAACACAGCGATGGTGGAGAAAGTGGTGATAATGTAACATTACTACAGTAAAAGGTAACAAATGAGTGAAATCTAAAAGAAAAGAGATAGCTACATGTTACACAAAAGTAGAAATATACTAATCTATACTAAGAAGGGCAGGGTTACATAAGTACTACTGACATATTGACTATATACTATTACATAGAACATGTATCTAATTTAAGGTGAGACTAACGTGGCAAAGTGTTGTTGTTGTTGTTTTTGTTGTTATTATTTTACTTTCCCTGCACTATTTTGTTTATTATTTTGTTTTCATTTTATTGTTCAAATATATTGTTCAAAATTAAAATAAATAAATAAATAAATAAATAAGATAAATTAATAAAACAAGTAGGTAGTAAAATATTAGACAAAAATGTGTCTATGAACATAAATATGCATAATATAAACAAGAGCAACATTAAGTATATATTGCACTAATAGTGAGAGGAGTAAAAGTGTTTAAAAAAATCTAATCTGCCCCATGTGCCCCTCCTGTGATGTATTATGGAATAAACATGACTTGATTTACAGTATTTGATCATTTCAGACCCTGTGTAAGAAGTAACAGGTCTTTCAGGCATTTGGATTTGTGTATGATTCCCAAGCAGTAATCTTGACTGGATATTTACCAGCACCAACATAGAGTCGTATCCATTCTACAAGAGATATTTTCAATTCAGCTCAATCATATCTCATGCAAATGAATGAGATAACAACACAGATGTGGCAAGACAGAATGCAAAACTGGCAGGCAAGCCTCTCTGTGTTGGCGGTGCTTCCTAGGAATCTGATTCACTCCACTCCATTCCACAACAAAAGTACACAAGATCAGGAAACTCTGCCAAATACCACACCACCAGGGGAATCCGAGAACATGGATCACATTGACTATCACAGGGATTGTATCTTGCAGTGTGACGTTCCCAAAGTAGACTACAACAACAAAGCAGCAGGGTAACAAATCATCCCAAGTCTTCATGCAGAGCTTCTGGGCTTGGCCTCCTTATTCCACAGCATAGACATTCACAAAACAAGATCTTCAAGACCTGATGTAATACAGTATCCTCAAATCAGGGCTAAGTTCTAAAATGTGTAGGGCTCAGACATTTTGCTTGTCACGTTTGTCTCACGCAAATCCCAATCTGCCATTTGGAGGGGAGCAGCAAATTTTACCCTCTTCGCTAAACCAACCACTGCAGACCAGTGTCCAGACGAAGATTTCCCAGAACTAGAGACGGTGACGCTTATATAAAATCCTCCTAAATGGCACCATGCTCACTGCAGGTCAGAGCTTATTAAATATCAAACAATGCCTGGATAAATATGGCTTTATTCAGAGGCTGGCAATGTTGTTATAATTAAATGGTAATGCAAAGCAAAGAATCAATGCAGTTGATATTTACACAGTGCTAATGGCTTTTAGGCACTAGAGGATAATCATAATTATCCACTTTAAATGTAATCATATCTGTTTAGCATTGCAGTCACACAGCAAGGGAAACAGAGACAATGGTGTTTAGAATAAGGAGAGGCAGGATGTAGAAATCTATTAAATTCTCTATTAGCCATGACAAAATATAAATGACTCTGTTTAGCTCTGCGTTAAATGCCGAGAAATCCCCCTGCCAATTGTTAATCAAATCCCTTTACTTGTGATAGAAAAAAAATTTGCCCAACTGTTTTAAACACTGTATAAATAAGGTCTGGATACAATGAAGAGGGAGGAAAGTAATTAAAATAAAGCTCTGATTGGGCTGAAGAATAAAATCAACAAGACCCAGTCTCCACATAAAAGTGGCGAACACATTAGTGGTAGAATACGAAACGAGAATCACACTGGCAGCAAGATGGCTATGAAAAGTGGCCTTGGTACATCTACAAAGCAGGAGGAAATGAAGGTGGTGCGTCAACACTGTATAATTCAGAGCTTTGCCTGAAAGAAAAAGAACAGAGTGAGCGAGAGAGAGAGAGAGAGAGAGAGAGAGAGAGAGAGAGAGAGAGAGAGAGGGGTGTTGAAGTGGTGGAAAGGCACTCTCATAAGTGATCTACCACTCCTCTGCTCCTTTGCTGCCTAGAAACCTCAGAAAATAACATAATCACAGAAGTATTTTCAGTGTCCTAAAGCACTTTAGATAGATGGCTCTTTAAAGTGATGCTATAAATGACATGCTCACCAGTGTCATCGGTGACAGTGATGTGCAGCTAATGACCTACTGACATTGAAGTATCCAGGAAACTGGTAATCAAGAATGTGCCAGTGCCATATGGTGTATACCTGCCAAACCAAGGCAGCACATGCAGAACTGTAGAAAGATTATGTAAAAGATTTTATTAGTAACAGATATTTTGCCATACAAAGGTCCTCTATAATAGGAAGGGTGTTGTTTTATCATAAAAAAAAACACTATCCACTAGTTACACAACAGGCTCTTTTATGTTCTTAAAAAGTTGATGAAAAGGGCTTTTTCAGAGCAATGCCATAAATAAACCACTCAGATCCCTACAGAGCTTTCCACTGAAGAGTTCTTCAAAGTGCCTTTTTCAGAATATGTAACAAATGTAAAGAAGTTTTTGTGTTTACATTTAAAGAATATTCACAGATCCTAAATGATATAAAACAAATGAGTTTATTAATAGAGCCATGCATTCAAACCAAGGGCCAATTAGAAACCTTTATATTTGATACTGGCCTTAACATGTAGAGCTATCACAACAGTCATTATTTTATAATTTTTTTTTTTTATTGATATATTGTCCCAGCTATAACTGCAATAAATTATTTCACTTCCAATTTAAAACTGACAGTGATATAATGATAATATAAATGTATAGTAATGCAATTTACACCCTTTAAAAAGCAAATAATTTAGTTTATATGTTCTAAAAACAACCACATAAACAAAATTAAAGCAATGTTCAAACAAATTAACCTTATAGCACCAGAATATAAGAGAAACCAGAGAAAACAGGAAACACAGCATAACAAATATTGATGTTCACTCTTATGTAAACAAATACACAATGTGTAATAAGTCAATAGATATATTGTTATAGGTCTAATATTAAATCTAATAGTTAGAAAATAGTCTCAAAATGCACTTTATTTACAGAAAATATATCAGATTTTTAAAAAGGTAAACTATATAATGTGATGGACAGAAAATGTTCCCTAGTTAAAAAACAGATTGAAATGTGCCCATTATTAATAATGGGGGCGGTTGTTAAAAAAGTCTACACCAAGTCAATATTTCTGTAGAACTGCACGTTCAAGGCAAAACCTTTTATTTTTAAGTCCCTGTAAATGGTTTTCTCTATCTCCTCTTTGTGATGACTCTAACAAGATGGTGTGAAAAACAAAGCACACATTTAAAACCCTGCTCAAAAAGGCTGTCCAGGAACAACACTGGGTGATGTCATTACATCAGCTGTTGAGCAAAATCAACAAGTAAACTTAACTGTGCTACAATGGAGTTGACAACTTGACCCACAAACCTATTTTCACATGCAGTAGTGAGCTTCCTGGAATCACAAAAGTGGCTCTTTGAATGAGACAATGCTGGGCTGTCTTTTATCCTACTCCTATTTTCTGCATCTTTCATGGGGGTTTTTAGGAAACGTATTTATTTCCCCTTTTTCCTGGGTCTTCAGAACAAGGCAATCTGCTGATTCAGAGTTTGATTTGTCGCCTTCAGAACAAACAGGCTGCAAATGTTCCTCGAGTCGTGGACACTCAGCGTCCTAATCAATTTATTTATACCACAATTGTGTTATCCATATTTTAAAAGAACAATTCTTTCTCGGTGGGATCTGAGAAGGTGCTGAGAAAATGCTGGTGGAGACGCTAATTATAATTCAGCAGAAGTGGCACCGCGTTTAAGAGAGAACAGCTTCTGCGAGGGCAGCGGCGTCGACTGTGGTAGCACTAGGCTCTCGATGAGATGTGACTGGTTTGGCAGATGAAAAGGAGCGCCGTGGACTCTGTCCAAATATGCCCAGCTTGAGATGAGCAAATTTCTCCTTGGGAGATAAGCTATGATAATTATACAGATTAATCTTCTGTTACCCATCTGCTCCAAAATCAGTTTGTCACATACATCCAGGATTGTGCTCTTCCAGGAGTGCTCTTCCCCTCCTTCAGGGCTTGGTGGGGCGCCTTTGTAGACCTCAAAGAAAGAAAGTGGCTCGGCTCTATTGAAAGCAGGATTGACATTTCAACCACTGGACAGCCTGAAGGGGGAAAGCGTGTGAGGTCCAGAGAGCCCTGGTGCTACTCTTCATGCTCCAGAACCGTGCCAAATAACGCTGGAGTACAAGGCTGAACTCACATCAGTTCATCAATATGTAATTGACTGGCACTGGTACAGGTCCCTGTTGAGAGCAGGCTCTGGGCAGAGAGCCCTACATCCAGCAGGGACTGAGCACACACTGCCAAGTGGAGAGCTTTGTGCGTGAGAAACTTTTGTCATTCGTTTGCATTGTGGCGGTGGAAGCGCCCGCTATACAATTCGGTTTGAACTGCTGGAACATTGTTTGCTGTCCTCTCCACGAGCCTTTGAAAAAAAGACTCATGCAAGAAAGGGAAATGTCCTTGGTATGACTAAGTTAGGGGGAAAATGTCACAAGAGATGAAAAGGCAAAGACAATTACAATGACACACAATAATTACATATTAATCGAGGCAAGCATATGTCTGAACCTTATTAAAGTCTCTGTCTCTCTAAGGTCTCATCTCAATTTGTTATTACTTGCCCAATGCAGATTGAACTTACAAACAGGGAAAGTAAAGTGTGCCTCAAAAAGAACAACCGCACATGCTCCGAAACCTATTGTATTTTGATCTTGAACTTCAGAAGAATCATTGTTTATCATTATTTAAAAATTTGGAGGGGATTTGTTAAAACACTGATAGAGAAAAGAGAAATACACTGGTGCCGTTTTTAAAAATAAATGTATAACTGCAAAATGAGAGAATTCAGTAACTCTAGGTGTTTAGGATTTATACAGAAACACTGTTCATTATGCTTTCCAGAACTACTGACAGTTAAAATCACAGCCCCTGCTTACGCAATGCAAAACTGAGCATGATTGTTCCTTTAGGAACCCTGCACTGTGTAAAATTGTTTCCTGACAGAGGAAAGAGGTTATTTGGACTTTCAATCGTTCCCTTCTTTTACATGTTATTTGTGCTGGTGGGAGACTGGGAAATTTGGTATTGTACTTATGGACATGGGGAGAAGAGAGGGAAGAGAGCACAGAAAACATGTTTCAAAAGGTGCTTCAATAGCACAATAGAACTGGCTTACAAAAGCACCCTCGTCTATTGTCATACATGAATATTGTACTAAAAAAAGAACAATGTAAAGCAAAATGTAAAAGCAGACATACATACGTACTACATACATAGGGCTATTGATTTATGAGATGGGGGGGACATAACATATGCCAAAATGGGTTTCAGATAATACAGACTAAAATGTGCAGAATTTGACTTGAGTCACTGTTTGTGAGGAGCTTGATGCATTCTCTTTGTGTCTATTTGGGTTTCTTCTGGACACTCCTGTTTCTTTCCACTAGGGTTGGGTGGTATAATGATAATACAGTACACCACAGTATTTTAAAAAATGTGGACAGTATTTATGACATGTGTGTGCTGTGTCAACCTTCTGACTGGAGATGTGACAGTCTGAAAATGGGTGGAGAAAAAAAAAGCCCAGTAGCCCACCGGGGTTGTGAGTTTAGCACTGAGCTTGGGTTAAGAGAGGAAGAAGGATGAAAACAGACTAAATATGCAGAAGACACTTCACTCGACCTTGTGCACACAGGTATGAGGCTTTATCCTCTAATTATGTATGTTTTGATCCTCAGTTCACTGGAAAATGTGCTGTGGTGTGCTAAACCAAGTGCCTGTTAGCGCCAGCTCTGCTTCTAAACAGTGAAGAACCATCTTGGTTTACCTATTTTCGAACTTTCCTTTTCCTCTAAAACCAGTCGCTCAAATTTGCTCTCTAAAAACATTTTTCATCAACACGTGTGCTAATGTGTACTGTCAGGCTGTGCTGAGCTAAACTGCACATCACAAACTTTCTGAAAACCCTGCACTTGAGTTTGTGCCCCACACCCTCATGGTAGTGAGGTAATACTGCATACCGCAATACACTTTTGAGGCCATATGCCGGTATGAAAAATGTGGATACCACCACTCCCTACTTCATGCAATCAAAAACACATGCGGGTAGGTGGATTGGCTATTTGAATGTGTAAAAGGCAGGTATGAGTTGGGTGGTGCATTATTCTCAGCACTGCAGTGACACTGATGTGGTGGCATGTTAGTATGTGTAGTGTTGTTATGAGTGGACCAGACACAGCAGTGCTACTAAAGTACTGTATTCTTCAGTGTCACTGCCAGATTGAGAAAAGTCCACCAACAAGAATTATCCAGCTAACAAAATCCTTTATCCACAGAAGAAGAACTGTAGGAAGACCAACACTCAAAAAAGCCTCTCAAAAATGCTTCTCAGGTTTAAGGGGTCTGTAAGTGGTCTGTCTGTAAGGGTCCGTTATCAAAATGTGCTTCCTTACATATGTCACTGACCTTCAAACACTGCATAGTCTTTTACTATAGAGTTGTGTGCATTTACATTCACACGCCCATATCTTATGCGGACTGAAAATCAAATGACAGAAATGTGGGTGGTTCATTGGTTCAGTTAAACAGACATTGAATATTTAATGGCTTTAAAATGAAGTCGTACTAAAAGATTCAAGAGTTTCAGAGGGCCAAGCATTATGAAACCAGCACTGCTGTTCTAGCAAACAGTATCTGAATATGGCATATGTTTCAGTGGGTCAGAAATTTACATGCACCACCTGAATTGTCTTTAAACAGCCCGTGGGCTTTCAGGAAATGATGTTGTGGCTGTAAGAAGCTTCTGATTTGCCTGCTGCCAAATTAAAAGTTCAATATTGCACGTGTGACTGTATCGCCTTTTTTCAATCTTGATACAATGGAAACAGCCGGTATCAATCTGTCTATATTCACTATTAAGAGGGTGCTACATCACCACAGCCTGAAATGCTGCCAAACAAGGAACAGAGTTAAGGAATTAATGAATGAGCAAACCTTGTAGTTCTTTGAAATGACATCTTGTTCAAATCAAGTATATTCCCAAATATAAATAACATGCAAAATGCAAGGTGCTGTCAATAACTGAGCTTGACATTCTTTAGCCTTGGTCTAGTATATAAACCTTTGGCTTCGGTTTGCTTACGCTTTTATTCAAATAATGAAGAAAAAATTCTAAAGTGCAACGACCGCAATAAAAACAAACTAAAAACAATATTTTTCTCCAAAATACATCAAGCTCACACTCTATTGGTGAAGAGTAAACAAGTTGTAGCAACATTGTCCAGGGTTCAATAATATCTGACATTATTGTTTGCCACAGTGGATTTCTCTTTCTGATTATATTTGTGTTTAATGTGTTTTAACCCAGTTGTCCCCTGTTCATCGTCCTCAAAATGACACAGCTTTGAGGTTTTTGAAATAGTTGCTTATGTTTGGCATTAGTTGATTATATAGGACAATATTAGCTATTATTAGTGTCAAATGTTAGGAACTATTTAAATATGATTGGCGTCTTTTCCAACCCAGTGACCTCAAAACAAGAGTAATTTCAAATTAGAGCTGGAGGGATGTGTCAAACATATGAATTTCACAATAAAGCACCTGAAACCTAGAACAGCTAATCATACATGATTCATGTTGCCTATTTGAATAGACAGTTCAGAGGGAGAGCGGTGCCACTTGAATGCCAATTCTTTTCAGCAGCTGCCTAATAGTCAGCCAATACCATTTATCATTATAGCGGTAAGGACGTGTGAAGAAACCTGCCAGTGTGCACCAGCAGAATAAAGAGAGATTAAAAGATGCATACTTAACAAGGCAGCATTTATAGTCACAGAACACACTCTATAAACTGGGCTCATCGCTATGTGTGAGTGAATGAGTGTGTGCATGTGTGTGTGTGTACACGGACGTGAAAGATTAAACAAATGTCTGGGTTCTTCACAGCGACAGAGGCTAAGAAGTGACAGATTTTATTCTGCAGCGACACAACCACTGATCATAAGAGAGTGTTGAGGCCTTATTAGAGTAAAATCCATCATCCGGTTACAGTGAGGGGTGATGGCTGACTCCCACGTTCCTGTGTTTGCCCACCAGTGAAACAGCCGAACAGGTTTGTTGAGTTTACCATTTAAATAAATAAATTAAAAAAAAGAAAAAAAAAAAGTTTAAAAAAAGAGAGAATTTTGCAAAGTACATTGAAAAGTGCCATCTTCACAGCACTGTCATTCACAGCTGAATAAAGAGGGGGAAAAAAGCCCTGCTACTCTGTGATGGCTATGAAGAACTCTAAATAAAGGACATGTTAAAAAAGCACTACGGCATGATTCCCTGTGGGACTGTGCTCTGTGTTTCTGACTCACATTACACCCACATACAAAGCTGGAAATAACTCTGCAAGCAGGTGGGCATGGTCTTTAAACAATCCAGAAGATCCTGTTATCAGCTGGGCAGCTCATACCTAATCCAATAAGACTCAGCTAATATGCCCTTGTTCTTCTATACAGCACAATGCGCACGGCAAACATCAGGGGCCAGGCTGTAGGCAAGAGGAAGCGCAAACCGACATATGTCCACAAAAAACAAACACACCCGCCAATCACAATGCGTTCCCACCTGCTCTGGCAGACTGGAGCTACCCCCACCTCCTCGGCCCACCTGATACCCATTCTCCCTCATCTACGCAAATGAGTTTGGATAATTGAATTGCAAGTGCAAAATTAAATCAGCCTTTTTATAATTCATGACTCCAGGATCCTTCATAAAATGGTCCCACCTGTTTATTTTGGTGATGTCCAGCCATATGGGGTACTGAGCTCACACAGTCAGACATGTGATGTCTCATTTATCAATACCAAGGTAGAAAGTTATCTGCTGCTACAAAGATTCAGGATGATGCTGATTAAAATCAGAAAGACTTTTTATCACCTTAATCAGATTACAGACTACTGTGCAAAATCAGATTTCATTTTTTGTCAAAATAGCCATTGACTACAAGTTATTCATTTTTGGAAGACATTTACATTTATTACATTTATCTGGGGAAAAAATACATAAAATTAAAGTTATTATAAACTCTAATTCAACATTTGAGGCATGAGAATGCAAAGATCAAATTTAGTTTATGTCCATACTTCCAAAGGAAAAGGAATGGAAAGCAGCAGAATTTCACATAGTCCATGTGTTTGTAACTTCCAGACTCGACTACTGCAATGCTCTGTTGTATGGCTGCCCTGCTGTGTGCAGGATTCTGCTGCTAGGGTGCTGACCCATACAAGATTATGGGGGCATATTTCTCCAGTCCTAGATCATCTTCATTGGCTCCCAGTGCAGTACCGTATAAAGTACAAATTGCTTGTGTTGGTGTTTAAATACTTGCATGACCTTGTCCCTTCTCATCTAAGTAGTTTACCTCTATCATACTCTCCAGTGCATACTCTTCAGTCCTCAAGCCTCCATTTGCTTGAGGTCCCACATTTTAAGCTAAGCACCACTGGAAATAGAGCATTTTGTGTGGCGGGTCCAAAGCTGTGGAATAGTCTTCCTGATGAGCTGTGAGCTTGTTCATCTGTAGATGTTTTTAAAACCAGACTTAAAACTCATCTTTTTAAACTAGCGTATGGATGATATTATGTGTATGTGTTTATGGTTATGTTTGTGTCTATGTTTGTATGTATTTGTATTTCCCTTTTTATTTATTTTCAAATAAAAATGTATTATTATTATTATAAAAGGAAAATTAAAAAATAACAGATAAAACAACAAAAAAACACTCAAATCCAATTCTGAAAGAATGTGCAGATATCTCTGATATAAATGTAATACATTAAAAAAAAAACAAAAAAACAAGCAAAGAATCTGCTGCTGTTTTCAGAAGAGTGGGGGGGCCCAGACCCCAGGCCTCAACATTACTGAATGTGCTTTGGATAATCTGGATCAAGTTTGAAACCAAGTTTAAAGTAATTCTGTTGTGTTAAATTATATGGAAAAATTTCATATTACATTTAGTTATTGAAGCTTCTGTTTAATTCTGTTTAAAACATGGTGCTTTTTCTGAATCTGAAAAATGAATAGCTTATACTAACCGGAAATAATTCATACAATGATTTATAATATCATTGATTTCAGAGGAAACACTGGATGAGTTCATCTTTTATGAGACAAACAACAACTCAAAATCAAATTACCTGGAAAAGCATTTATTTTTTTATATTATTAGCCATTGCCTATGAATGTCTTAGTCCTAATCAGTCATCAAAACCTGTTTATTCTCTGTCAGGTCTCAGTGCTGATTAATACTATTCTAAGCCCTAGTTTTTGTGTCTCTTATTTGTTTTGGTATTGTTTATGGCTGTTTTGGACTCTTTTCCCAGCTTATAATTATAGAACTGCCTGGGATGGGACTATTTACTTGTATTTTGACCTCTGTTGCTAGAAATGACAATAGTTCTCAGATTAGCCCAAATTAACTCACTCTGCAAATGCATCCTGCTGCTTGAGCCTTCTGTTCATTCCAACTACTACAGTTCAGCTTTTTCAAATGACTAAGATAAAGTAAATACACTAAATACTAATAAAATATACAAATACCAGAGTTCAGCTCACTTTATGCCACTGGCTGTCACGGGAAGATACTTGTTGTATTAATAATAGTCTCAGATATTCATGTTCTGTGTATTTAAATAAGTTTGGGCCACTCAGATTTCCATAACACCCCATGCTGCCTCTGAATTCAGTAAAGAACAGAGCACAAATGCACACGTGGAGAAATGCCACATGGAGAGTCTAACACACATGGGCCATCATAAATTGGATGAATTTTTTTTAAATCTGAGCGTTGGCAAAGGCTAGACTGCTGGGCTTTCTTCAATTTTTTTTCTGGCATGAGATGAAGTCTCCCATACTTACTTTAAGACAACGTGTCTGTTCCTGGGGGCATGCTGACTGAGTTGTTTGACGTGAAAATGTGGCGGATCCAAGACGTCTTGTTTTCAGAGGATTTGCTACCAAAACCAGCTCACAGGCAACAATGACTGGTCTTTGTCTGATAAACAAAAGTGGAATAATTGGGAAATAAATTAATGGATTAAATCAATCAAATAAATCAACAGGCCTAAACTGTGAATACAATTATTTATTCTTATTTCTGCTTTATATATGATATATAGCTGCTATCATTTACTACATTTTCTTTCTGTCTTTTCAGTTGTGTGTGAGTTATATTGGGATAGTACAGATCACTAGGCTAAATATTTAGCAGCTTGTGGCATCCGAATGCCACAGCTTTATTTTCTTAACATGGAATAACCTTTATGTCTCTCCATTTGAGACCTAGCTGAAAGTATACCTCTACAAACTCACCAATATCCATTTGAGCTACAGCATACCTGCACCACAGGAATAGCAGGCATTCTAGAAACAGTAAAATATACTAAGTGGTGCTCACGACATACTAAGTGGTGCTCATGACTTACTAAGTGTTGCTCATGACATACTAAATGGTGCTCATGACTTACTAAGTGTTGCTCACGATATACTAAGTGGTGCTCATGACTTACTAAGTGGTGCTCACGACATACTAAGTGGTGCTCATGACTTACTAAGTGTTGCTCACGATATAGTAAGTGGTGCTCATGACTTACTAAGTGGTGCTCACGACATACTAAGTGGTGCTCATGACTTACTAAGTGTTGCTCATGACATACTAAGTGGTGCTCACGACATACTAAGTGGTGCTTATGACTTACTAAGTGTTGCTCACAATATACTAAGTGTTGCTCACAATATACTAAGTGTTGCTCATGACATACTAAATGGTGCTCACGACATACTAAGTGGTGCTCATGACTTACTAAGTGTTGCTCACGACACACTAAATGTTGCTCACGATATACTAAGTGGGGCTCATGACATACTAAGTGGTGCTCACGACATACAAAGTGGTGCTTATGACTTACTAAGTGTTGCTCACAATATACTAAGTGTTGCTCATGACATACTAAATGGTGCTCACGACATACTAAGTGGTGCTCATGACTTACTAAGTGTTGCTCACGACACACTAAGTGTTGCTCATGACTTACTAAGTGGTGCTCATGACTTACTAAGTGGTGCTCACGACATACTAAATGTTGCTCATGAAATTTTTCCCTAAAAAGAAATTCTCACCATGTCCCTTCAGGGGTTCCATAGATTTGAATTTGCTATGAGAAGATTTATTTTGGGTTGGAAGGCATTCTGAATTCATAAAGCAACAGAGATTGAATTGGGCAACAAATACCATGCTTTGCGATAAACAGTGATAAGAGATATTAAGATATTTTCCTCCTGTAGAAAGCGTAGAATATCTGAGAGGTATGGTTAAACTATTACAAGTTAAATTAAAATACAACTACACATTTTTTTACAATCTTTATAGCCTGATCTGAATGTGTATGTATGAAAACAATATTGCATGCACTACAAAATAGTATCTTGAGAAAATATTTATATAGAAAATATGTACAGTACTTCTTAAACTTTCAGAATCTCCACTTTTGACAGAAACTCTTTAAATAAACTCTTTAAAATAACACACAAGAATAAGAAACCCTTTAAAATAAGCTGCAAGGGAGAATTAATGATTGTCAAATTGCATCATGCTTTTGTTCACACCAGTGAGAACTGAAACTTCCAAATATTAAGCTGAATATAGATGATATCAAATTAAAAGTGTGCTGCATAATTTCAGTGGAGTGGATAAGACAGGCACAGTGGTCAGTGAAACCAGGGTCAGAAATTAAGGTGGCAGTCAGTAGACTATTGAAGACCAGGAGTGTTCCAAGTTTTCAATTACTGTCAACAGCTGCTAAGACTGTGCTTATGTAACAGACTATTTCTTGGTCAAGTGAGCACAGTGATCAGGGAAGGTACAGAGGGAAGTCAAATAGGAGGCTATTTTAAGACAGAAGCCTCTGAATAAAAGCGTTAAGCCCAGCATTTATTCTTAGGCATTTTAATGTTAACTGGGATTAGTTTAAATTAAGTCAGTGCTCCATAGTTTCAGCGGTAAGAAGAAAACAGTGATCACTTCACCAGAAAACCTGCAGTCTGCATTCTTCTAATGACACCATCAGCCAGGTACCACCGCACTGCACCAAGTGAGGAAGAATATATGGCTATCATCGTGATCACCATCATCTTGTCTTAACAAATTCCCACACACTTGTTGCATTGGACAGAACATGTCCTATTTAAGCAAACAAGCCTTACAAATAAATTAAACTCCTCTTGTAGTATACAATTTAAATCTACACTGCATTGTTGGCTGTTTTTGATATTATACATAATCATTTATATCTGTAATTTACTGCTATTGTCACTCAACATGAGGTCGAACGAAGAGTCATTGTCAGTAAAGCAGGCCATTAAAGGGCTGAATAATCAGAATAAATCAATCAGAGAAAGAAATCACCTGTTTGTTTCATTGTGAAGATGCCAGAACACACTGCTGAGCTTAAAAAAAATACGTCTGGCAAAGCAGTAGCAGTAGTTGTATTAGCAGCAGCAGAAGTGAAAACAGTTGTAGCAGTAGTAGTAGTAACTAGTTTAGTTTCGTTTATTAATCTCTGAACACTTTAACCACACAGTCCACCATGTCTCTCTCTCCACACAGTCCTCAATATGCTCCACAGCTAATCCCATCCCATAGAGTGCAATCTGGAACAGAGTAAATCACTGCTGCTTATGCAGCACATCAATAAATTGCCAACACCTAAAACCCCAATCAAAATATCATCTACCAGTCAAATCCCCTGTGACAGGTGAAGAGGAAGAGGCATCTCTATGGTATAACAGCACTTTATGTGTAATTGCCTGGGCTGAAAATTGATGCACACATATTAAGACAAGATTGGCACTTGGTACATAGGTTTTATTTTGTATTACCAGGATAGACACAAACTGAAAATGATTGAGTGGGTTCAAATCATAGTCTGACACCTGTTCATCTAAGCATCAGCAGCCGAGTCAAAAGTGACTCCGTCTTAGAGCGGGTAGCACAAAACTCAATCAGTTACAAATACCCACTGGCACTTGGCTGAAACTGGGATTATACACAACTGTGAAAACACTCTAAAGTCACCAGACACTTGTATATTTAAAAGAAAACTGCACTGTTTCATGTAAAAACACTTTCATGTTAAAAAAAAAAAAAGAAAGAAAAAACTGCTCCACTGCAGTGGAACCTCTACTTACGAAGTGGAAAAGTTCGTTTCTCGAGTCAATTTTCCCCATTTAAAATAATGGAAAAGCAATTAATGTGTTCCAGCCCCCACCCCGAAAGTCACCCTTTTTGCACTGATGTTTACAAAATTCTCTAGTTAGTAAAAAAAAATACATGTAGCGTTACTAAAAATAAAAAAGAAATACAGTTGTAACAGTAATAAAAAAGAAATAATAAAGTTTTAATTGGTTACATATCGCTACCTTGAAGACGTGACGACTGGCTGGAGGAGTAACACAGGCACTGGCTGTATGACGGGAGGTGGAGGGTGGGGGGAATCACGGAGAGTAGACGGGTGAATGTGGGGAGACGATGCGTAGATACGGCTTAACTTAGCACGAATTTCGATGTCTGCTATTTACACTAATGCTAAATTGCTAAAGGAACAATTTGCTAATCTTAAACGCTCACTCAGGTCTGGGTGCTGGGAGCCTCGCCTATTGGGTTCGTTTCTAGAGTCATGGTTCGTTGGTGGTGGCAAAAAATATTCAATTGCCCGGTTCGTATATTAGAAAGTTTGTTAGTATAGGCTTTCGTTAGTAGAGGTTCCACTGTACAGAGATATAATTTACTATCCAAATCTAACAAGCACATTTTCTGACTTTGACAATAACTTGAATAGTAGAATTGCATTTTAAAAACTATTTTTTTGTACTTTTTTTTGACAAAAATATCTGATAGCTATATTAAAAGCAGGTCATCAGGCGAAATATTAGCCATAATTGGGTGCAAAGTGACAGTTTTTCAAAGCATATATATCTTGAGCTGTGTGGTTCCTAATGACACTTTTGTAAAGAACTCTGCAGAATGAATCATTTTACAAGTGGCCACACAATAATTTTGTTTACGCCAGTCTTAACCGTAGTGTACTCAAATATGTTATGCAAATGATTACAGTCTACCAATCAAAATGGCCAAAATTGTGTTTGATTCTCATATGGAAATCCCAGTCAAAGAAGCAATTACATGGGTAAACTGAATAAAGGCCTGGAATAAAATAAAACCCTGCTGGTGTATACAGGCTCTTAATGTGCTTCAAATGTCCGGAGCATGCAAATTCAACTCCACTATGCAGCAGAAGGCAGGGGGTGGGAAAACACACCCCACCACACACATGCATATTTCTTTCAGTACATACTAAACTACTTTCACTGAAATATAGATGAGTAACACAGTCTTTTAAGGTCCTGGTTGTTACAATTTATTCTGAGTTATTTGTAAAAGAGGGTCTCAGGCCTTCTCCATAAATAATTTCTCCATTTTTCCTTCTAAGACTCTGTATTTTAGGTGTTTTAGTAAAAGGTCGCTGTAATCACTGGATACTGAACAGTGTGATTTTGCTTTGTGTAGCAGGACTTATCACAAAAAAAGACCACTTGCTATCCTGCCCTATTGTCCTGGACATACACATTGTGAATATCCTCATAATTGTAATTACAAATCTTCTTATTTGATCTTCAGGTGATTTCATTGGGTGCAAGGTATTATTATACAGTGTATAATTTTTGTATTTGTTTTGTAAACTAAACTTCTTTATCACTGTTCATTCTCTCAGATCCATTTGACGTACCATAGCACAGCTTTCTTTGCATTCACTGTTAACCCCCTTTCACCCAGTTCTTCAACAGTCAGGACCCCAACAGTACCACCACAGAGCAGGTTTAATCCAACCTGAAATGAAGGAGACTTGTTTGTGTCATTGTGCTGGTAAAAGTGGATCAGACACAGCAGTGCTCCTTGATTTTTTAAACATCTTAGATGTCACTGCTGGCCTGTGAAAGGTCCACCACTCAAAAAATAGGGCTGACAGCATCCTGTGACAACTGATGAACTAAAAGATGACTAATACACAACCCACACTACAAGATTTAAAAACAAAAACAAAACAAACAAAAAGAAAAATCCTAACCCATGTTGAAAACACCCAACATATAATGACATTTTACAAAGCGTTTTCAATGCTTGATCATTGTTAGTCCTCAAAGTCCCCACACTACACAATCTGCCCTGAATGAAACACCATGCACTTTCTGGTAACTCACACCCATAGACAGCTCTGGTGTTCAAAACCTTGTGTACCGCTACCATGAAAGCAGGTGGGTAAATAAAAATAATCAGCAGATCTTCTGAGACAGTCGAGCCACATTATCCTGTAGTATGGGCCAGGCCTGACCAACTCTGGGGGGGATCTTACCAATGAAGAAAAGGGTGAAAGTGTTTGTGTGTGTGTGTGTTTTAATAAATAAAAAAATAATTAAAAAGTGATTGAGTATGAAGAGGTGGACAACAATCTGAAAGTGTAGGAATACAAAGTACACTTTTATGGTCCGTGGAGCTGATAAAATGGACACTGAGTATAGAAGCAAAGTCTGATATGTTATAAATGCATGTCTGATTGGTTTATATAAAACCAACTCTAAAAACCATTTGAAAATAAACAGACCTTTCCATGCATGGCTTAAAAAAAAAAAGTCACTGACCTGGATCTTGATCTGGATCTTGATCTGGATTGTTGAAAATGTTACAAATAAAAAGAAGCATGATCATCAAATATATACTGAAATAAAAAGCCCCTTCTGACTTTCACAGCATAGATCTGATAGAACCCATAAAAAAGCAGAGCAAATTCATCTCCTATAGAAAGTTTCAAATCAATGCTGTGAGGTGTGTGTTGAGAGTTGATCTCCCCTGATATGCAGCCGTGATGGATGTGGGAATGAGTGAAAGACTGGCCTAAGGCTCCTTAAATTGGACTGGGAGAGATTTTCCACCAACACCTGCTCACAGCACACTGTGCTATTAATGAAAGTCTTCTGCTCTAACTAGATTTTCTCAGACTCTATCAGAGCAGTGTGACTGACCTCAGACAGGGCTGGACAGTAACTGGACAGTGGCACATATCTGAAATCATAGAAAATATAAGAACCGACTGAATCTTTTGCAAATTCTTGCTTTTCCATGTTATAAAAATCTGATAGGAGTATACTCCAGTGATGCTTTGCAGGTAACAGTAGTGCCTGGGCGTATTGCACCAGTGAGCTGGAATTAACAGCCCCATTTTTGGGAGAAGGGGGAAACATATTTCAAGTGTATGTCAGTCCTTTTCATCTAGTGAATCAAATAAGCTCAGAGGAAAGACTGGGTGGGCTTAATGGTGTCACACAAGGCTTCTAGGCCTGTATATGAAGAATGGCACCAATCAGATTTGCAGCATTCGCCGCAACAGTGAATATATCATACGGAAGTTACTTTCATGCTATTTCTTTTGATTTTGCAGTTTATAAGTGAACAGTACACGGAGGGTTGCTTAGAGTAAGGTGAAGCTTTTGCAAAGAAGGGCTGCTCCATCAGGCATAATTAGACTCCTAATCAAATTCCACTTAAACGCTGGGAGATGAGCTGACCAAGCCTTTGGCCTCAAAAAGCAAGAGGCTTTCCTCAGTAATCTACGCACATAACAATGAAGCAGGAGCTGTGGAGGAGGCTGACCCACAGCCTTGTGTGTATAATTAAATCCCACTAAACAAGCAGGAACTCCACTGCATCCTGAGAACGGTACACAACTTTAATGATGGAGGAGGAAGAGGAGGCACGGCTGAGAAGAATGAAAGCACGAATACATTACAAAATCATTAGGAATTTCTGCCTTTGTAATTTGTCTCTTTTCAAAGCATCCACCAAAAAAAACAAACAAAAAAAAAAAAACGAGGGGACCAGCAGGTGGCTAAGTCTTGGCAGTTTTCATGGAAATACTTCTATAATGAAGACCAATTAAAGTTTTGGGAGGGGGATGGGATTACAGCAGGGGTGGATGGAAGAGGCATAGCACTAGTCATGCATCATGGCACCTGCATAATTAGGTAACCGTCAGCTTAAGGGAAGACTAGATAGTGACTGAGGAATGAAGGGGCTATCCTGACATTTTCAATGCGCCACTGCTACAGCAGGAAGCTCTGCAGGGAATCAGGTGTCAGACAGGTGGCTCCCAAAGGCACGCTCCCACAGGAGGAGAAATGCTACTTTCAGGTGCAAAACAACGATGCGGCACAGTCCTCTGTCACTGTCTCACTTGCCATTGGATAGATTAAACTCCTAGGCCTAAAGTGTCAAGGTGAATTGAGATCAGCACCATGCTTAACCTGGATTATTACCTTCCCACTCACTTTCCTAGTTACCTGCGTGTTAATTATAGGGAATGATGGAAAGAGGAATCATCTTAAATCATGTCGATATGTCTAATATCCTTATAATTAGATGGTTTTAAAAGTACTGTATTGTTTTGGCAAACTAAAACTGTACATATACACCGAACAGCTACTTACATTCTCAATTTTGATCTAAGCTACAGTATAAAAATGTGAAATTCAAGGTTTAGTTTCAACAGTCAGGGCGGCACAGTGGCGCAGCAGGAGGTGTTGCTGTCACAGAGCTCCAGGGTTCTGGGGTTGTGAGTTCAAGTCCTGCTCCGGGTGACTGTCTATGAGGATTTTGATGTGTTCCCCCCATGTCCACATGGGTTTCCTCCCACGGTCCAAAAACACACATCGGTAGGTGGACTGGCGACTCAAAAGTGTCCATAGGTGTGAGTGAATGTGTGTCGCCCTGTGAAGGACTGGACTTCAGTGTGTGTTCCCGCCTGTCGTCCAGTGATTCCAGGTAGGCACTGGACCTACCTCGACCCTGAATTTGATAAGTGGTTACACACAATAAATGAATAAATGTTCCAACAGTGATGATGCAGTCTAGACAGCCTTGACTGTTATCATATTCATTTTAAGCAAACCCAGAGGAGTGATCTTATTCCACTGGCAGACTATTTCTTAAATTATGAACTTTTCTACCAATGGAATACAAATTAAAGCAGATATCATTTTCTTGCATTGCACAAGAAGAGCAAAGTGAATATGCATTTGCCAAAGGTTAAACACACCATCCACATCTGAATTCCTCAATGATCAATGGAGTGTTTTGCCAAAAAACAACCCATCTATATTTTTCTTCCTGGCTGGGAAAAAGAAAAATAATATACTCTTTATTATTCTAAAGAGCCAGCAGACTGCCCAAACCCTCACACTTAAGTTGGTTTAAAATGCCTGTTTAATTTAGCATTAACCAAAGGTTGAGCGATGAATTAGGAGAGTAAGAAAGATGCATTTCCCTGCCCTCATTCTGTTCTAAAAAAAATAATAAAAAAATGAGTAACTATCACTGCACACTATTAATTGTAATTGTGTTTCTTTGGCTGGAACACATTCTCATATTTTAGAGGTAATTAGTTGGTCAATGTATCAGTACAATAAATCACAAACACTCATTTCTTCTTCACAGCTGTTATCTGCAGTAAAAGCTTCATTACAAAAAGAGCCAGAATCAATACACTTTAAAGGTGTCATATGAGCTGCTGCAAACTGCAAAAAACTCTGTTAGCCACTTCTGCATTAATCACTCTACTCATATTCAAGGACTCTAAATGTAGATTATTTAGTCTGTATGAATTTCATAAAGAGCACAAATGATGGATAACATTTAAATTAATATTTGTGTATTATATAAACACTCTAAGACTTACAAAACCTACAACTGGACAAAAACCTCATAATGATACATTTACAGAAGGTTAAATCTGTAACTTTCAACTAGTGCTGGGCAGTGTAGCGGTTCACATTGAAAACCGTTTTTTATTTTTGTTATAATATGAATTTTTCATATAAGGGACACAGCACTTTGAAAAGCCTAACAATGTCCGGAATGCAGCGCAGTGGTAAATTGTTTCACAGGCGATGTTTTTCATTGCTGCAATGCTAAACATGCTTGGAATGGAGCGCAAGTATTAGTGGAGTTGTTGAGCACGGTGAAAATGGACAGGGGAAGTTCTGAACCAGAAGCTGTATCAGACATTGAAGTAGAAGATGATGACCCAGTAGAACTTTTGCCGAAAAAAGGAGTCGTGTCTGTTGTCTGGAGGTACTTTGGGTTTAAAAGGTCGGATGTGCACCTAACAAACATATACTGCAAATGCTTTTGAGCTAAAGTATCAATAGTATTATTGCTGGGAGTTGCAAATTGTTGCTAGTTATGATTATTGTTATTATTTATTTGTTCAAATATTGTTATGTAATTTAGATATTTGGAATGTCTTCAGTGCCCTGGACACTTTATATCTAAATACATCTTTTTTGTTTAAATATGTTGTAAATTAATGAAGGTAAAGCTTCCTAATAATAATAATAATAATAATAATAATAATAATAATAATAATAACAATAATAATAATAAAAACCGGTGAGAGATTGATAACATTAACAGGGTGTAGCTGATTGTAGCTGAAGTTGTGAAAATTAGCCTGTAGTTTTGAAGTTGTCTGAAAAATGTGTTAAAAAAATGGTTCTACATTTTCACTGCAATTGTCATGCCATATGAATTCCTTCACTAATTTAGTGCCACCTTCTGAAAACTGATTATGACTGTAATACTAATGTGGAAATGTTTTTTTTTTTTTGTACAATGTACAATTCTAATTACAGTGAAGTAGGGTACCACTCTGCTGCAGAATTCTTGCAATCAATGTGGTTAACGCGTCATGCATGGAAAAAAAAAGTCAAATACCATGAAACCGATATAATATTGAAGAATACCGTGATACAGAATTTTGGTCATACCACCCAGCACTACTTTCAACGTCAACTAATATAATAACATTTTCAGTTTGTTGATCATAAAATTGGAATGTATAGATAGCATCTAGTATTATGTGACAAAAATAGATATTATAAAATAGATATATGTTTACATATATCTGCCTTCTGAGCCCTGCTCAGGGGTGTTTCAGGCTGGAATGCTTTCTGAACAATTTTAAAGTTGCAGTACCAAAATCTTTTTACTTGCCAGGCTTTAACAAATGTAAATGAACAACTTATTTCTGAATGGTTTGGGCACACTGGTTTGAGCAAATCTTAAAGTGAATTATAGAACACAAGACGAGCAGGACATGTACATTCTGATTCAGTTTAATCATCCTAATATGTTATTCTCCATCATCAGAACAAAACAAAAATATTTATTGTGCCAGTCTGGCTGCTAATAACTGTGTGTTGATTTCTGATGCAATTTGTTTTGTGGTGATTGTTTATGATTAATAGGAGCTATTAGCTTTCAGGTCTAGCTTTGTAGCATTGTAGCTCTAGCATACGCAACATAAAAAAACCTCTTAGCTGATCAGCAAAACAACCTAGCTGTTGAAAATAATTTTTAAAAAGTGTTTTACCCCTCCTAACCTTGATTAATCAAGGAATAGTCGTGTGGACCATTATGTTTTCTGTCTTTTAAAGGTGACCCTGATTGAGCAGTACTTCAAAGGCGACGGGGAGTCATATTGTGTTTCACCTCTTGAGGAACTTGGGAGTCAAGTGCCTTGTTCAAGGCCAACGAGGCACTGTTTGAGCCAAGAACGACGACTTTAGAGCCAGCTACCCACTGCTCCTACCTCCTTTCTCCTTATCCTGAATTAGCTGATTTTATCACGGCATAAAAAACCCAACAATTTTAAGCAGCTACTGCAAATGGTGCCAAATTGTAATACTTGTAATACTTGTCTCTTACAGACCTTGTTGAAGGGCAGGAGAAGTGAGTGAAAAGCCTATACCCTGCAGAGACAGGCCACTGCTACTGACCACTGGTGGGAAAAAAAAGAAAGAAAGGGGGGAAAAAAAAAAAAAAAAAAAAAACACCAAGGGACCCTCAGAATCCCATAGGACTCAGAACTAGGAAAGAAAGGGGGAAAAATGACATGACACCAGAGCTTAAGGGCCAGTATAAGCTGCATGTAGAAAACTGACTTCTGATAGAAAACTACAATCTAACTAAATGGTAATCATAGGTTGTGAGCTGGTAAGGCATTGTAACCATTGTGGCATCAGATTCTGCACTGAACCCCCTCATAATGTGGAATTGGGTTTTCACGTAAGACTCAATGCAACGAGTCATTATCAGCACAAGAACAGATACAAGGCTATGAAGCAATTTTTTGATACAATTCAACAGAGCACCAATCTCAAGGCTTACATGACTGGTGAAATTTTACTCATTCAACTTACATTTGATGGCCTTTTTTGACTTCTCATTCCTGTTTAAACTGGAATTACACTTTGTGTGCTTGTTTTTGGACATTATTTAAAAAATTCTCTACTTTTTCTGTACTTTAGTGTACATATAATAATAATAAAACACAATTTAAAAGTGTATAAGTCTAAAAGGACTTCTATCTGATATACCATAGGATGATACTCATGTGCTCACCTGAATAATACGATAACAGCTGAAATGTGATATTATTATTATTATTATTATTATTGTTGTTGTTGTTATTACTATGTTTATATGTTTCACATATAATTTAGCATGAATTAACTTTTATATAAATCCACTGAGGACAGATGTGCAACAGTGCAAACACAGCTTCTGTGATCTCACAATGAAATGTGATGGTCTGAAGCAGTTGCACGTGAGCATATTTACCATGCTCAATGGCAAGCCCCAGCTACAGGATTATAAAGGGCAGTGCACAGTGGGGAGTAGTGGAAAGGTTCTGTAGAGTGACAGAGAAATATTCAACACCTCGATATCAATGAGATTAGTTGAAACAAATTATAGAGTCAAAAGACTTCCTGGTAGAGTAGAAGCTGTCAATACAGCACTACTACATGTTTAGAGAAGTAGAATGAAGAACACAAAAAATAACAATAATAATCTATATAAACCAGAGATTACAGAAACAAAGCTAGGTTTTTTTTTTTCCCTCCCCTTCGTACCACATCAAAATGTCACATTGTTTTTATTCACTTCTCCAAAGTAATTTTGCTGTATTAGTGTAGTATTACCTCATATCACTGAGTAGATATTGCTTCAAGTCTGTGTGTGGGCAAACTGACCAAGAGTTGATGGGGGGATCTGACACAGCTGTAAAGGAGCCATCAGTGGAGTGTAATGGAACTCGCCCAAACCTTCAGCTGAAATCATCTAGACTCTAAGTTAAATGGACACAGCAAAGTCAACACTGGACTGGACTGAAATGGTAGAAAAAGGTACCTACCATCCAATTTGTGGATCACTCGGCTTCACAAACCATCTACAGCAGCACAGTTGTCAGTGAAGAAATTCCTATTTACACTGCCCCAGTTGCAGGCCCTCTATAGTAAGAGTCCAATTAATTTAAGTCCCAGTCAAATCAGCCATTTGAAATTTTGAGTGTCAGGGAAAACAACAGAGAACATATTTAATTGGAAATTACACAAAAAACTCAACTACTAAATAGATATACATTCAGTTTCATGTTGTTGCTACACTGAGTCAATGTGGTCTGTCTGCTGGGGTCAGAGCTCACGGTGTCTGTTAAACTCTCGTCATGCTGTTTTTGACTTTCCACGTAGTCAACCGGGTGTTTCTGCATGAGGTAATGGAACAGATTAGTTGTGTTTCTCTGTTTTGATATTACAGGCTTCTTTCATATCTTCTAATCACAGTGCTGTGTTGTAGATCTGATATTTGATATCCAAACTACCTCCACACAACTGAAGTCACTGCTGTTTTGGAGAAAATCCTTTGAACGCAAATAAATTTCCACCGAACTTCACTGTTCCTAAACGACTCACGTAATGAATGTTCGCCATATTAGTTGTAACTGCATGACGTCATTATGTAAACAAGTCGTAATATCATGATTATCATGATATCAATGTTTTTATTTTATCATTTAAAAAATGTTTGCAATATTATTGTGCACAATGTGACATGGCACTGCCCTGATACAAAGTTTAGTTTTTGTTTAATTGTTTTTCTCAGTAAGGGCCCTTTGACAGTAATACATCATTGGGTAATCTCTGCAGAGTGGAAGGACACACTGAAACACCCCTGGACTTTCTCTTGTTTGGTGTTTGGTCTTGTGCTGTACCAAGTCTTGGACAACTGTTTATTTATTTATCTCAGTGTCTCCAAAACTTAATCATTTTTTCAGTGTTACAGCTGTCAGCTGACCTATGTTGTGTCAAGGTGGACTCCTGACAGGTGGTAAGAATTCTGGGGAAACAAAGTTTGTCCAATGATATTAGAGGAATTTCTATATTTACACACATTTTTGAGACTGCGCCACAAGTAGCAGATCTCTTAGACAATAAATCCCAAACCAAAAAAAAATATTCAGCCTACATAAAAACAAAAATGAGCCTTTATAGTGCGCACACATGCCCACACAGAAAATATTATGCATTAAGTCAGTGAAAAACATAATAAATATAATCCTATACAGTACATAACAGTTTGACACATTTATATTGGTGTGGCACAGTGGTATCAAACGATGGTTTATAAAAAAAGTCATGTGTTTATGAGTTATAAGTAATATATTACAGAGTGTTTAGTGCAAGCACAGAATAACCTAGAGAGCAAGAAATTAAATCTTAATGACTCCTTAAAAAAAAGTCTGTTAAATGCCATAAGAAATTTATGTTCTAAAATTTAGTTTATTTTGCTGATGTTAGACCTCTAAATATGCCATTAATGCATTAACTGTAGACAGCATGTCTCTGTGAGGGCAAAGGCTAAACAATCTGCAAAGTATTGATCTATTTCAGCAAGTCTTTAAAGCAAGAAATACACCCTCTATTGCACAGTAAAATGGATTGTAAAAATCAATCAGAACTGTACTCTCCTGGACTTCTAACATTACATATATGTTCTTCTATAGTGAGGACCTCCTACCACACCCCCACAGAGCAGGTACTAACCCTGACATGGTGGTAGTGTCTTAGTGTGCGCTGACTGATAAAATCAACAATGAGTGCAGAAACTAGGAGACAGCTTTAATGACTTCACTGTTCATAAAATAAATAAATAAATAAATAAATAAATATGAATCATCCTCAACAAATGCAAACTATTATTTTCCAGGCACCAAATAAAGTCAAATTAGTCCGTTTGACACTTGGTCCATTGTTATTTTGCTGTATTACTACTATGTCTGACTTTGCCAAGGAGGTCACAGGCTTACAACAGCGTTGGAGGAAAAAGAAAGAAAGACTGAATGAACAAAAGAAAGAAAGCAAATTTATATAATACCCAGAAATGTCAAAGTGCAGGTTTCCATTTAATGAAATCAGAGGCAAACCAAAGCTAATGGAGGGGAGCTGTTCTCTTGTTATCTTGATGCATGGCTTGGAGGCATTTCCTATATCATGGCTGCCTCCAATCATCAGTTCTTCTGCAGTAAGCAGGGTACTGCATTAATCCCATTTAACATGATTAAGATCCCTGCAGAGCGAAGCACAAAAGCTAAAGCCAGATGTGATCAACTGCCAAAAAAAGGTTATAACGTCAAAAAACAAACACTTGCTCGGTTCTATATTGTTCTTCTCTGGAAAACTTTAGAAACAGACAGAGATCCAGCTCAAGGTAATGAACACCAGTTACAAAAGCAAAGAATAGAATATTGCTATTGATGTTTATGTATGTATTTACATATGTTGGCATGTAAATCTTTATTATGCGTAATCCTGTTTAATTTATGCAGAATGATTATCTCTGAACAAAATCAGCCTGTAGAACAACAGTGTTCAAATCAGAGGGAGTGAGACACAGGCTTGACTTTCATTAAAAAAGCTTGAGCTCTTTTGAAAACAACATATGTTAAGGTTTGGTGAAGGTTAAGAATAATACATTCATTGCGGTATTTTGTGTAAAAAGTAAATACATGCAGGTTAAATATATTAAAGGAACACTTCATAATACAGTATATTTACTTTAAAATTACAGCTTTAAAATCATTGTGATGCTTCATTGAGGCCTGGCATTGCAGAAACTGTACTATGTAACTTTTGGATGGGGGGGGGCACCACCCCTCTACCACTCCCTCCCAATTACATTCAGTAAAATACTGTAAAAATCAATTATACTAAGGGGAGCCCCAGAAACAATAAACCCATATATTACCTAATGTTCTTTAAGTTGAATACAAAATAAATTTGTAAAGTTTCTGGTCTAAAATTAGTCCCTGCATTGTTAATACTTCTGTGCACATTTGATTGAATTCAACGTTATTGTCATTATATCAATACAAGGTTGTACAGTGTAATGAATCTCTACCTGCAGCGCCACCAGGCTGCCCTATAAATAAACAATAAAGTAAAATAATAAATATACTGTGCATATGAAACTGTGTATATGAACAGTGTATTCACTGTATGAACTGTGTATTCACATAGCAGCTAAAAGTAGACTGTTATGTGTGTAAATATGCAAGAATCAGAATCAGAAATATATTACTGATCCCAAAGAAAATTGCAGTTATTACAGTTACAACCGTTTATGTAAAAGTATAAACACTAATAATAATTTAAAACAAAAAGGAGCAATTTGCAATATGTACACATATTGTGATTCACGTGATAAATATGGAATATACTTTACAAAGCAGTTTAAATTACTGCATCTCTGAATATTGCACACATAATTAAGAAACATCAATTACATTATTATTGTTATTGCACAATATGAACAGTATAATTTGGCACATTTGGCAGTATTGCACGGATGAACCATAGCGTCACACATTGAGGGAGGAGTTATAGGGTTTGATGTCCACAGGTAGGAATGACCTCCTCTGGCGCTCTGTAGTGCATTTCGGTGGAATGAGTCTTGTACCGAATGAGCTCCTGTTTTATCAAGAAGAATGTAAGTAAGTATGGAGGTATAATGTTCAGGTTTACAGAGTTCCAGTTAAAATTCAGTGTTCATAAACTCCCCTGAGCTGGTGAAGATCAGTGCGTCGACTTACCGGGTAACTGCAGGGAGTAATGGTCCATATAGTGTGCTCATGTTCTTTGGTGCTGCTGGTGTGACCAGTTTAACAGCTCATGTGTAAAACTGTTCTGAGACCTGGTGGTTCTGGCTCTGAAATTCCAGTATCACCTTCTAGATGGCAGAAGTGGTTTTGCGATGCATTTATAAGGATATACTGTGTAGAACCTGGGTGAAACAAAGGCAGCCTTCTGGGCATTCTGAGCTCAGTGTGAGGGAGGAAGAGGTGTGGTCACCCATCCTAAAAGACTGGTCAGTTTGGAAGATGATAGATTTCCTCATCCTAGTGATGACGTTGGTGTGAAGTTTATACTCTTCTTCATTTTACTGTTGCTTTTTAATTCCTTTTTAAATCCAATGCATGCATGGGCTCTGTATTTTATTTGTTTCTACTGCTTTTCATGCTTCAAATGTAGGTGTGATCAATGTGTTTGATTACATTTGCAGATTCGAATGGACTCATGGCAGTGTAAGAGTGTGCATGAAGAGGATATATTGGAATTTGTTATTGGTAACAGCTCTCAGTTTCAGAGCATGCAACAATTTAAATATTGAAATGATGGAAATACTATAATTTCACATTCTGGAACTACCACTGAAGCCACTCACAAAGGATCCACTGCATGGAACAGTGCAAGGAATATCTGTCACTGTCCAAATATAATGCATTCTTATTTATTTTATTCCTTTATTTTTAAATATGTAAAGCACCTTATTCAGTTTATCAGAAAAAAAAAATCACAATTTAGTGCTTCACTTTAATAACAGTATCCTTGTTCTTTATTTGAACACAGCAGCTGTTCAGTTATTTTGTGAAAACAGGATGAATGGAAAAAAAGAAATACATCAAAATGACTCTGTAAATGAATAAGTAAAGCCTTTCTGTATGAAAGTACATCTCACTATAAGGAGGTTTTTATTTTGGGACTAAAGATGTGAAAGTAGGCTCACAACAGCAGAACCCTTTTGCTATTAATGTTTACATTTGTCTGTGCAGACATTTAGTAGTCGGAGTGCAATTGGTGTACAACAGGATTCAGGTTTCTTAACATTTTGAGCATATAACTCGTTTACTGATAGACTAGCTTCCTTTTTCATTCTTCACAGCACCAATATACCAAGCTTTTTGTGATGAATACCACATCACCCTGGTAAAACTGGCTCTGTTTTACAAATTATAGATACGTATTTTGAGAAAAGATATTTGAATCTAGGCCTCCTACATTTTGCTACTGTATGATTTGAAACACAAACAATTTTCACAGTGGTGTCCACATAATCTCTGTGTTTTGAAGTACAGGCACAGTCCAGCTCATGTGGAAGTCCTAAAACAGTCAGTCAGTGTGTTTATCGCTCACTGTCTCTCTTAGTGTAAACCTTTCTGCACGCTACACTAAACGCACTTTAGTTTTTAAGCTTTGCGCGAGTTGCTCTATCTTAAAAAACGGACCCTGAAAATAATGAGATTTCACATCATTTTACAATACAAGACCCAGGAAGGTAAATTATCACTTCCCCTGGTTTAAAAAAAAAAAAAAAAAAAAAAAAAAAAAAGTGCAGTTAGGAAATAATAACTACAGGGAAATTGTTCATATTCTGTGTCTATTAGGCCTTGACTGCACTTGGGAAGTTATTAACAGAGAGCAGACCTTCATATTTGCGCAGAATAAGGAAGAGGGGAAAAATACATTTCCTATTCAAAGCTTTAATGTAAATCAGCCACATTCTCACTGCGATGAAGGAGAGAGCAAAGCTAAAATCTGCATCTCATTGCATGAAGAAAATGGCATTTGCAATTGGCTTTTCATAACTGCATGTCCACGGCATTTCCAATCAGTGCAGTTTGTTTGTCTATTAGTCTGCTCTCTGCGTGTCTGAGCATTAGCAGAGCATTGACTGGAACTTCTAGAACGATCTTTCTGGTATAAAAGCAATGATGAAAGATGACCAGAAATGCCATTGGGGGGGAATGAGGCAATCATCAGTGTGTAAATTTCACATTCTTGAATATGTCAACCTAAGACGTCACCCAGCGTGATGGCATGTGTCAAAGCACTCCAAATTTTCATATATGATTCATTCCTCTCTGTGCAGCAAAGTCGCATTCCTCAAACATGTGTTATTATCTGCTCAAGATTCTGAAATGTGTGAAGGAAGTTCACTGACGTGGGGGTGGAGTGTTACACAGAACAAAAACTTCAATATTACACTTCTCAACTATTGTTCAATAATTGTACTTTAATTCATTATTAACATTTTCACACTTTGAACTCTTTTCTACAAACATTAAAAGAGATTTATCCTCCTTTGCTGCCACGGTAATTATCTAACACCTCATTATTTTGATGAGTTCAAAACCATCAAGGAGACTCCCAGCCCTAGTTAGCCTTATCCCAAAACTTATGCGGCTTTTCGAAATGAACAAGGCAAACATCATAACAGCAGCACAGTCTGAAAAATGCTATAATCCATTTAATAGCTTATGTTCTGAACTCAAACCGAAAGTAACCAATTTATGTGCTTTCCAGTATTTTACATAAGAGCTGCTCAATTTAAGAAGTGAAATTTGAGTCTAATGGACTGTATATATAACACATGTTCATAAAACTTTTAACTAGGACTTTGAGAGTGCTGTGTGTTTGAGCCAAGCTGAAGAAACTGAATCACAAAAGTGGAGAAGCTTGTGAGTAAGAATTTAAATGTATATATAAACCATATCAGTATGAGCAGATAATTGCTTAAAAAACATACTGGCATTGGACTGATGTTTAGATTTGACCAATATTTAGGGCAGGATGATATGATCATCATTTATATCACCGTATATTTCATAATTACAGACAAAGATTACAGATTACAGAAAAATAGGAACATGACATCATCACCCAACTAAAACCTCTTGGCTTTGCCAATATTAATATTTTTAAACTGACTTTAAAAATGATGACAGTGCACTAAAGGACATCAGTCAGTGATGGATGTTGTAAATAAATGATTTTAAAAAATATATAGTTAATAAAACATTTTATATTGTATATATATTGATATTTTATTATTGTCCAGTCATTGTCTGTAACCCCACTTATGCAGTTCAGGGCCACCGTGGGTCAGGAGCCTTCCCTGAATATCTGGGTGCAAAGCAGGGACACTCCCTGGAGAGGGCAGCAGTCCTTCACAGGCCTACACACACTCACACATTCACAACTATGGACACAGTATCCATAGTTTGAGTATCCAACCCACCTAGCAATATGTGTTTTTGGACCATGGGACGCTATCATGTTACGTGTCATTCAAACTACATAACATGTTAGAATGATATACAATTACTCAGGCTTGAAATTGTGTACAATATAAATATAATTAGAATAGACTACAATTACTATAAGACAATATAAAATCAAATAAATTAAGATAATTTATTTTAGTTAATATCTAAAATAAAATATTGCACAGTATACTGCAGCAGCAACAGTGTAAGGCCAACATTAAGAAAGTGCTTTTGCTTCATCATGTACAGAGTCACAGTGTGTCCAGAGCCTACTCGGAAACACTGATGATGCACAAGACAAGAACACACTAGACAGGCTGCCAGTCCGTCACTGGGCATCACAGACTCACACATTCACACCATCATTTCTATCCACCATAATTACATCCTACTTCCTGTATTTCATAAATGTTTTGTATCAACATCAGCAGATGTGTTTGAAAATGATCAGATATCAGCATTCCTACTTCTAAGTCCACTTTACATGTCCCAACACGCACTTCAGCACGGGAAAAGGCTCGAGTTAATTAGTTGGATCAGGGACCTAAGATTAAGGAAAACACCAAGGACAGGATTACTGCAGGACCAGGGAGGAACATATGGTTCAATACTAAATAAATGCATAAAATGGGTGCTTCAGTCAGTGTATAATCTGTACATTATATGCTGATACTTAAAACTTCATCTTTCCTAAACTCCCTGTTGAAGATTCCTTCAGAAAGCCAAAGTGGTTCTTGGTTTAAAGCTCCCTGCATTGCTTAAAGATGTGTTGTTATATGAGCTTCACAGACTGACCCCTGAGCCAAGATCTTTGTAGATAACAGCTGTAAGATGTATCTGTTCATGAAGCATTGTGCTGTTCTCAGGCAAAGCCTCTCAATGGATATGATGTGAACCAAAGTATACGAGTAAAAAGGTAAACATCTGCTCTCTAATTATTATTAGAATAATATCAGTGTATTACACTATACTGTGTTGATTAAACTAATATAATCTAGTGTATATATATATATATATATATATATATATATATATATATAATTATTCAATTTCAGGACAATTTCTAATAAAGTTCTCTTAAAGTGAGAACATTGAATTTAAACTAATTAATATTAAGCATCTACAGTGGATGGGCATTTAAAATATAACAACACACATTTCTGAGTGTCATCAATTGAAAGAAAAGAATTCATTTTCTCTTGGTTAGTGAAGCCAACGCAGAGCTGATGAATCAGTGTGCAGATGGCCCAGGTCGGCAGGGCTCAGTCTCCTCAGGGCTAAGCAGTCCTCTCAGACACTTGGAAAGCAGAGTCGTTTGATCCCTCTCAGATAATGACATGGTGCCAAACTAATTCAGAGAAGTTAGCATTAATGGCCTTGTAGCATCCCTATATGTGGGCATCTACACTCCCTATGTAGATATGTAACCAATGACATTGCATAGCTGATTCCATCAAGTCCAAAACCCAAATCCATGTAGAGATCAATTCACAACTAAAGGTGCTTTTACATATGCCTTGTTTGGTCCAGACTTTCGGATTCAGTTTGGACCAAAATTGAGGTGGTACAAACGACAGAGCTGGACATGACCAGACAATATATCTCACTGTTTTTACTCAAAATAAGCAACAGAAAACATTAAAAAAAAACTTTAATTTAACTGTAAATACATTACCAGATCCACACAAGTGAACAGTGAGCATAATTTGATATAAAACTTTTCTCTGTGGTTCCGCGTATATTAACTTCCAGAGTTGTACCCGAGTGAGAATACAATATAACACCTCTCAGCAGTCTCACGCAGCAGCTGTTCTGGTTTTAATGCTATGTTACTGTAGTAAAAGTAAATTAAAGCTAAAATTTTAAACAGCTGTGATTCCCACTGCTCTACTCCTGCTCTGTCCCAAACCACACACAATAGCACACTACATGGGATATAACAAAATAATGCTTCATTATTAGAAGGGCATTCAGAGGTGTAGAAGGTAGAGTGTAGATGGGAGTGTGATGGGAGTAATAGGGAGAATAGAGCCTCTGTGGCTGCTATGCCAGGTCCTTAGCTTGTTTACTGGACTAAGCAACTTCTGAATCACAGGGCGGGTGGCTCAGCAAGAAATGTGTAGCACTTTACAGCACAGATCTCATGGGTAGTTACCTATCTAAAAGAACCTAGCTCTGTATTTCTAGTATAGACATTATGGCATACAGCAAAAAGGAGAGAAAAAGCGGGCACACGAGTTAATACTGGATTGAATTGACACAGTAGACTGAGCTGAAAGGGACATGAGGACATACGTTGAAGTAGTAAGTAACTTCATGTGTCGTGGTATTAGTTAGTGATACGTTTTGTTTATGAAAGTGTTATAATCAAGTTTTTGAGAGTTACTTAGCGGTGAAGGTTAGTGACAGCTAACTTTAGCTTGATTAGCTCACTTTATAATGATGGACATTGATTCTGGGTAAGTAATTTTTTATAGGTTGCTGTGGTTATAACAGTTAGAGTACCACCAAAGTTACACTTTATGTAATAGCACTGTCCAGTGTATATTATGAGCAATGTATGAGTTTTATCATGTAGCCAACATTATTTTATTTGATTACACACATTCCCCTGGGCTCAACATCCCAGAGAGCCATCACCTATATAGATATCACTCTGTGTGTATGTGTGTCAGCGTGAGAGTTAGATTGAGAGAGAGAGAGATGTGTGTTTGTCTGTGAGCAAGAGACAGGGAGAGTGTGTGTTAGTAGAAGCCCAGAGAGATGGTCATGTTTGTGTGTGCAAGCGAACCTTTTTTTTTTTATCTTCAAAAAAGCTAAATTTTACATTGCATTCCTTTAAGAATTCCTTTGCATTCCTCAGAAAATGCAAATAAGGAGCTGCTAAATCTGTTAGTCCTCTCATTAAATAGAAAGTAACACCAAAACTCAATGGCAAACCTGACCAGAAAAGAACAAACCAAAATCATGTGAAGTCTAAAGCAGACCAAGACGGTGTCCAGACAAATGTTAACATCTGTCTGCAGTTATTAGCTACACCCATTCTAAGTAACTCTATCAGGAATCAAGGCTTCTTTCCACAACATATATAGTTATTTTCTTCTATAGATACAGCTGCTCCTGTCTTTTATAGTCCACATCAACAACTCTATACTTCATACTGATGAAAACACACAGAAACAGTAAGAATATCAGTAACTGCAATCTATCTTTGTCTCTCCTGCACACACACTCTCCTCTCTTTCTCTTTCTCTCTCTCTCTCTAAGAGAATATCAAATATAGCTGAGGGAGAGATGGATCCAAATTACATGAGTACACACACACACACACACATACACACACACACTATTGGATTTCCCATTTCCCCTATACCAGAACACAGGGAATCAATCTTAGATAAATAATTCACCTCAGAACATGAGGTACCTAATTGTTTTCAGTCTGACTTTTAGTTTGGTGTCCATGCATCAATGTTTCTCTGCTTTGATTCTGGCTTTAGGAGGAGTACAGTCTCTGTAAACAAATGTGGCCTCCAGAGATTTAGCACAGTTTTACAGTCAGCCGTCTTTGTAGACGATTACATTTCAGCTTCAGTTATCAAAGTGCATCTCTTATTGAATTTTACTAAATAATTCATCTTGTCATTTGAGAGCATATCACAAAATGACTTATGTTACAGTGCCAGAGGTCATTTAAACCTCAGATACATCAGCAGGGCACAAACAATATGACTGTAATCAAATACGCTAAAGTTTGGATTTCTGAATATGTCAATTAAAGCACCAGGAGTCATTGTTGTTTTTGTGCTGTCAATCATCTTAATAAATATCCACTATCTCAGCCTCAGTTCCTCATTCAGCCTCAGTCAAACTGTCAGTCACTGTGTCAATCGGAGGACGTTTGAAGGTGGATGGGCTGAGAGTGCCTTGGCTCTCCACTACAGGAAGCAGGGCTCTATATTAAACAAAACAGAAACTACCCACTGCTTCGCACTGTGTAAATTTAATCAAAAATAAATAAATGTTTTATTATCTTGTCACTGTCGTTGTTCTTCAGGTAAAGCTCCTGGGGCGCTGTGGTCAAACAACAGTAGCAAACTGACGGGCATATCCGTGGATTAAGCTACATACATGACTAATATGTGCCCTTGCAGAGCTGAATTCCCCCAAATGGAAATTGCTGGGGGTGATTTCTTTTTTCCTCCCCCTCCGCTCTTGAATTGGAAACAAATGAGCTTCGGTGGGGGGAGTATGTCTGTGTGTGCATGTGGTGGTGGTGAGGGGGGGCATGGCAGCTCTTATGCATCAGTCAGTGGGTCTAATCAAATCTGAGGAGCTGTTTAGAGTTACCTTCACCCACGGTGGTGTGCAGTCAAATCAAATAAACATGCTAGAGTGGATGTTGAAATTTCTCTATGCACGCTACAGGCATAATTAGTACAACAGTGATTTTGGGAAACAAAGCTGTGCTGTGTATAGACTACTTCATTTTTACATTTATTTATTTATTTTTTATTTTATTTTTTTATTTTTTTGGGGTGGGGGTGCTTATTTATTAATGGCAATGGTTCACATAGTACCGTGGCAAATCAATGAACTATTCAAATGCTTACAAGCTTCTCCGCATGATTAAATGTTCCTTTATGTGACACAAGGCCTCGTTTTATTTATAATTTTTTTTATGTTTTAAATTGTACCCCCAACGGGTATGACATACAAATTCACTCTCACACACACACACTTATGGACAATTTTGAGTCGCCAATCCACCTACCAACATGTGCTTTTGGACTACGGGAGGAAACTGGAGCTCCCAGAGGAAACCCACGTGGACAAATGGAGAACACACCAAACTCCTCACAGTCAGTCACCTGGAGCAGGACTTTGGTTTTGTCGGTTGAAATTTAGAATCTTTTTTTTAAGTATAGAACCATTACATCTGAATACATTAACCCTATTATTACTCTGTATGGTCTCTCTCTCTCTCTCTCTCTCTCTCTCTCTCTCTCTCTCTCTCACACACACACACACACACACACACACACATTCAACTTAAGGGACCAGAAATGGATTCATGTGGAGCCTTTTGGCACAGGTTTAGATTTGTCTCTCTCTGTATCTGTGTGTGTGTGTGTGTCTACACCAAAGCTTATTTTTAAGCTTATGAGAGCAGTGAAGAGGAAATAAACAGAAATCTCCTAAATGAATATTTGATACCTATTTTAAAGACTGCACCCAGGGGCATTCTGTCAACACATTAGGTCACAGAGGACAGGTGCAGATTGGATGTCAACATCCCTTGGACGCCATCCCACGCCTCCTTCCTGTGCCCCCGCTGTCCTGCAGTCTGGCTTTGTCACAAGCAGATTGCACACACTTTGGCGTAAACAGTCACACCGTTGAAAACTGCTTTGTGCTCATAATGACTCCGTGGGAAAATATAGCATAAGGCATATTTCACAGGCTGAGTGCTCATGAGCAGGCCTTTATTTAGCTCTTTTAGGTTCGTCTGCAGACAAAGAGACATGCTAATGAGATGCTGTGAATCTGGAGCTTAATTACAAGCAATAACACTAAAATTCAGACAACATAAACAGAGCAGCAATCAGAAGAGGTGGTGAACTTATGCTGTATCACTGGTCATAATTCGTTCCTTGATGAAGCTTCCTAAACACTTCGGCACTTGTTAATGAGTTGTTTAGTCGGAGGTGCTGTGTTTAAGCAATGAAACATCAAATTACAGAGGATGGAGGAATTCCAGACTCAAGACTAGGAAGGAGTCACTCTCTTTAAAGGGCAATTCAGGCTAAAACTTTAATTTAATGTCATTTGTTATATTACAGAGTACACTGCAGTAAAGCAGTGCACCCCTCAGCCTCATTAGTTTGACAGATTTGTCACTACAAAATCCAGCAGGCTTTACACAAATATAGATAACACTTGGGAAAACCAACAACACTTAAATCCTGACTGTCAGCCACACAACTGATGCTAACCATTGTTTTGATGCTTATTTTAAAAGGGAATGTTACATTACATGAAATTTCCTAATACATTTAATAGGTTTCTGCATTTGCAGTCTTCGTTTAAACAAACAGTTCTTGAAAGAACCCTTTTGTGAAAGGATCTTTGGGGAGCCAATTGTAGTTCTTCTTTGGCATTGCTGTAAAATAACTCTTTTGTGGACTTTTAAGAGCTAATAGCCCACAACTATTTTTATTCCTCTCCGTCTGCCATTTTGGTTAGAGCTGACTCCAAAATGCTGTAAATTTCTCTTCTATTGCATGACATTGGCATAGTTACAGCAGGTTGATATCTTGCACACGCCTCTGTGAAGTCTGTCCCCACATCTTTTGAGAAACCAACCACGCAGTATTGTCAAACATGTCAACAAGCTCACGAAAGAACATTAAAACTCTCCAGCATCCATCTGACTTGTGCTTAGCATTAAGAGAGGGCTGTTGTTCTGCATTCCTACCGCATTCCAAACACACAGGGCAGAGGGTACAGCAGGAATGCAAGCTTCAAACCAGTGGTGGACATCATTTCTGCACTGGTAAACCATGCTTTTATCAAAGGCACAGCTTGAGAAGAAACCAGTACAAATAATCCAGAAAAGAGAAGTGCAGATCCACATGTAGGGATCGTCAGGCATCTGACAAACCTGTCAGTTACTATTATACACTGTTGTGATCATGTGATTGTGCCCTGCTTTAGAGGCTAGAGGAACACATGCCGAGACACAGCGGAAACAAAGAAAAATAGTATGTTGTTATACGGAGGTGAGGATGAAAAGAGAGGGTGAGCAAGAATAAAATGTAAATTTGACCTTTCTTTATTATTCTAATCCAATCTTAGGTCAGTGGTTTATCTCTTGTAACATTTATTTGCATTCAGTAATGACCTTACCGGCAAACTCCAGGGGAATACTGATGGGGCCGGAACTTCAATAGCTGTCAGAGGCAATAAAATCTCTCACTTAAAATGACCATGTTGTACAGTGGGCTATGGGATCATTTTAAAAATTAGAACATGTATAAAACCAATAAAATACACACAGCACACATCTGACACAAACGTTTAAAAGGGACACATGCAGAAATAGACCTCCTGTGTTACTGCTTTGGGTTTTACAGGACTTTGTAGTAATGACCATTATTAAGTGCTGCATTTGCTAAAAGCATCTGTTGTGATAATCTATTACAGCATTATTACTGGACTTGATTTGGTCACTGTTCCATTAGCGACTTATTCAGTCACATTCCTCCTCCACCTGGGTCCTGTGCTGATACAAAAATGCTAATGTTTGTAATATCACTTCAAAAATTAAATTTAGAAGCAATTAAGGCTGTCGTTAAGGTTAGCAGGCATCGGAGGTTTTATGCGATGGACAGTCGGCACCATCGTCCAAAATGAAATAAATTGGAAGTTAATTGAAGCTTAGTGGAGGGCTGAATCTCAGCTAATTTAGTCTCATTATCATCACTATCTAGGAGACCTTATCCACATTCTTTATGCAAATTGGACTTTAACTGTGATAAGTATTCATTAAGTGGCAGGAGTTCTTTTTAATTTATTTATTTATCTTTAAACATAAATAAGCACAAAATGCCCTTTGGGATGAATATTCAAAGTCATTCAAAAGTTGATGATATCAGGAAGTGTGGTCAGTCTGGTCAGTCTGGTACTCCTCATCAATCAACTTCACTCACTCTGCTTCCACAGTGCGTTCCAAACTTGTGGTTTTTCACATCATGATGTTCGGTGTGACAGACTCCATGAGTGAAGTGTCACCACATGGCCATGTCACTTTTCTGGGTGGGCGGACTGTCACATTTCCACTCTGTCACATGAAAGCAATGGAGACTGACAGGCTCAATGAGGATAGATTTGTTTTTCTGTCTCCACTGAACGATGATGAATGTCTGTCAATCTTTCCCCCTGACTACCATCACATGGCTCTTAGGACTCCATCACCTAGGGTTGCAGAGGGCTGGAGAGGGTTTTCAGGGGTTACACTAGAGGATGGTGGAGTTAATCTATATTGTTACTGCGGACTCCAGTTGTGTTACTGGAATGAAACCTTTTACTGCCATTTTTGTAGGTTTTCCTACAAAGCTGCTATTTAAACGGCCTCATAATGTCAAGACTTATGAACCAATGGAAATTATACAAAATGAAGAGGAAAAAACACATTCTCTTCTTTGGAAAAGCTTCCATTTTGGAGATATGTGGTTCTCAACAAATAGTGATGAAACGTAATAATGATGGTCATTATGGAAATTGTGGATAGCTGCACTTGACAAATCTGCACTTGACCCTTGTTGAAGTCCATCTTTTGATTTTCTAAAGGATTAAAAGTTAACAAAGCTCCAGAAACTAACATAAAAAGACAAAACAATAATAATAATAATAATAATAATAATAATGGAATACAAATTGAAACTATCTGTGCATTAAAAGTGGAGAAATGTATTCTGAACACTGGACATGATTTTATGTTCACTTAGAATATTAACATGTCTTTTGAACACAGGAGCCCAAATTTACATTTTCACATAGGACAATGGGACCTGGTAATGGAATTCCCAAGAGGTGAGTGAGAATAAGTCATGCATTGAGGAAGGTCTTCATAATTCCAGCTTTCAAAATGCAGAAAATTGCTGTGTGACGACTTCATTAATCAAAGCTTGGATCGCCATGCAAAGGAGACCAGCCATGACACAGAACCACTTACTAAACCTGACTTTTTAATCACCAGTGTATGAAAAATGCTTCAAACCTTCTTTTAAGACCATGCACAGGAAATGTAGGTAGCACTCAGACGGAGAAAGAGAGAGAGAGAGAGAGCAAGAGAGAGGGAGAGAGAGAGAGCAAAAGAGAGCAAACTGGCAAGCTGATGATAAAGCTCATCCTGAATGGTCCACAGGTAAACATGGCAGTGATGTATGAGCTCCATCTCCCACTCCATCCCACATCGTGATAAATTACCTTTAACAGGTTCACATGGTCCAGTCCCCAGCCGCGATACAAGAACAACCTGGACGTGCTTCAGGTGTAAAATACAAATTAAACATAGTTAATACTCTTTAGAGCTGAATGAATAAATTGGAACTGAACCTCTTATATTCTTCACTATCTCTCTCTCTCTCTCTCTCTCTGGTTTACATCAATAGAGCATGCTTTTGTGGTAATGACCAGCATTAAGCCATTATCCATTATGAATTACCAACCTTTTATAGAACAGTCTTCTGATTTGTATTTCAAATGTGTTTCTCCCAGCTCCTACACCCTTAAAAACAAAGCTTTTTGGCTTGGATCTATGGGGGGAAGGTGGGGGGCACTTAATTTTAAAGGAACCTTTGGAAGTTGTTCAAATCAGCCCATTGCTTGGGCTTATTTTGCCAGATGACACCAGAATTTATCAACCCTGCAATACCACTAATTTCTGCGAGCACAGATATGAGGTTTTCACTGTTACATTACTGTCAAGCGAACAATGGTGAATGTTTTCTTTCCCGCATTTCATTTAATATTTCTCTACATAAACACATGATGAGTTTGAATATCTGTCTGTGCAGATAATCATGCCCATTTTGTCCATCCCTCTCTGTTTTCATTGTGGTTTGTTTATCTCCATCTCTATGCCCACCCTCTTTCCCTCCCAACAAACCAAAATATCCCTCCCAGCTTTTTTTTTTTTTTTTCTATTTAGGGAATCAAAAGTGGTTCTTCCATGGCATCACTCCAATAAACTCTTTTTAGCATCTTTATTTTTAAGGGTGTACAAATCCTCCCCCATGCCAAGAGCACTGAATCAGCCAGTTCTGACACAGTCCTGATACTTCACACAGACAGCGCCACAAAAATAGGAAAGAAAAAATAAAGGTAGTGAAAGATTATTGACATGAGCCAAGCTCAGCTAAACTTTAGCACCTGGCTGACCTTGACAAACCTTTCCACGAATAAGTAAGCTTTTATTACATTGTTTCTCACCCACAATGAAGTAAGTGAACACTATGACTAAAGAGTGTCTTTGACATTCTTCATTGATTTACTTCAATTACTTTGTGAACTAACAGCGTAGATTAAGAAAGTCATACCATTTTCCGTTATACTATGTGCATTCAAAATATTTTGACTGGTGTTAAGTAATTTAACAAAGTGCTATTGAAAATATTCAGAAAATTCTCAAGTATCTGGCAAGTGACCACTGATTTTGTTCCACACTTTAAACAAATAGTCCAGGACGAAACATTTATATAACTTTAGCATTAATCAGCAGGCTGATGTTGCAAAAACAAATGGAAGAGTTTACTTCTGTGACCCCATGGGACCACCGTACAATTCGGATGGTGGATTATTCTCAGTGCTGCAGTGACACTGGCATAGTGGTGGTGTATTAATGTGTGTGGAATGATTGGATCAGACACAGAAGATTTGCTGGAGTTTGTCCACTCTGTAAAATACACCTACCAAGTTGGTCCACCTTGTAGATGTAAAGTCAGAGAGGGTAGCTCATCTGTTGCTGCAAAGTTTGTGCTGGTCGTCTTCTAGTGCTTCATCAGTAGACACACCCTGCTCATAGTGTCAGTCCAGCAGTGACAGTGAGGTTTTAAAAACTCTAGCAGCACTGCTGTGTCTGATCCACTTGTACCAGCACAACATACACTAACACACCACCACCAACACCATGTCAGTGTCACTGTAGCATTGAGAACAAATCATACCTGCTCTCTGGGCGTCCTGACCATTGACAAAAAAGTGAAAGCTGAAATAAAACAGATGAACTAAGATTTGTAAGGAAACAGATCGGTGTATACATAGGTCTTTTACAACCAACATCTGTGCTGATGGGATAATTTTCTCTGCCTTTTAACTATTAATGTTTTTTGGGAGTTGAAAGGAGCGCTGGGATTGGACGGACATCGGGGTGACGGAGGATGGGATGAGAGACCAGGAACAGTGCACTGCGATGACACCACAGCATTAATTACTCCAGCAGAGCCATTTCAATGCATCTCTTCCTCTGGTGAAGCTGCCTGAGCAGCCATTACTCGGCATAATCTCCCCGAGAGTGCCGGCTTATCCATTACTAACAAGCAGAAAGAGTGATTAAGCTGAACGTCTTTGGCCCTGTCTCCTTCCATCCAGCTCACACTGTCTCTCTCTCTCTCTCTGACCCACTTCAGGGCTTTGATGAATGTATGGATCTGTTCTCTTGAGGATGAAAGGCACCATTCATTTAAGGAGAACGCCAGTGATTGGCCGACTCCTGTGTACAGTAACTGCGACGTCTGATGAGTGGCGGCGCACAAGCGTTTCTCCGGTGAGAGTGTGAAGTCAGGAACAGCGTGTCAGGGTAAGAATTAGCCTGATTTACAGTTCATGGTTCACACATTAACACTCTGAAAGGATGTCACACCTCTATAAGCTCTTTTTAAAGCCGACTCTGTCAGCAGCTGTAATTACTCACACTGGAGACTCGTGCAGGTAGCACGTCCGGAACGTCCTGCTCTCGCCGTCGACTCTCCTCTCTCTCATACAGGATTCCCTCTTCACTTTCTCTTCCTCTTTATCTAGGATTCTCTTTCCCAGTCTATTTATCTCTCTGTCTGTTTTCAGCTTCCACTTTTCTCACCGTCGTTGGTTCTCACTCCATTTCTGTGTTTTGTCTCTTCATTCGTTCTTTATCGCCTTTCAGCATCGCTCTGTCTTCGGACTTAATGCTCACTCTGCACATCTCTGAATCCATCTATCTGTCTTTCACCATCCCTTTAGTCTAACAGTCTCTCTGTCCTCAGTGTATGTCATCTTCACTCTCTCGTTTCCATATTTACCTTCTCTTTGCATCTCTCTTTCTACTTTATCTTTTATCCATTTGTCCTTTACACCATCCTATTCGTTTTCTGTATGACTCTCTCTCTCTATTATATATATATATATATATATATATATATATATATATATATATATATATTCATTCATTCATTCATTATCTGTAACCGCTTATCCAATTCAGGGTCCAGAGCCTACCTGGAATCATTGGGCGCAAGGCGGGAATACACCCTGGAGGGATATATATATCATATATATATCAGTGGTGATTGCTCTAAGACTGCAAGGGAAGCTCAGCTTCGCCTAAAATGTAAAAGAAATAAGTGATCAAATATATACTGTTGTGTGTACATGTCATTGAATAAATATACAATACAAAGAGTAGTAGTGTAGTAGGGAGGGTAGAATTTACGTATAAATAAACCGACACATTTTATGATGTAGGCCGAAATTGAGCTTCCCCTCCTTGAAAGACCAGCATATATATATGAATCTGATTCAAACACTGATTTCACCACAGAGCTATTTGTTGCCGACCATGGTCCGTGCAGCCTACAGTCTGACAATCATCTACTGATGGAGGCCTCAATGTGTCCACCAGCAGCGGTAGCAGAGAGATGGAGGCTGTGCTTAAGGCCCTGCTGCCACCCCACATACACCAAACAGCAGTTTTTTTCTGGATTTATTCAGCACCTGAGCAGCTGTGTGATCAGTCATACGTTGACTTGTGATGAGGTAAACAAATCTTATAATGGCGTACTGCTGTTGAGCTTGTAGCTCGCTAAGTGTGTGTCACAGCTGATGTTCTATCAGATCTGGGAAGATTTATGAGGCGTTTTTGTGGCGCTGTGAAAGCTGTGCGTCTGGTCCTCATCACAGCTGCAGCAGCTCGGAGGTGGATAGGGTGAAAGTGGATGATAAACACTAGCGAATGGCGCAAATTTGCTAAACGTACTTGTAATAAATTAGCAAAATATCAGCAACACTTACTGGATGAACTGCAAATAAACCACTGTGAAAGAATCACAGATACTTCACATACAGCCTTGCATTTAAAACACGGAAACACAACAGCTTCTTCTTGGTGAAACAACATTGTACCTTTAATAATCTTCTTCTTCTGAAACACTTCTTAAAAGTGGAGCCCATTCATGTTATTATAACTTCGAAAAACATGTCAACAATCAACTAAGAGTCAAATCTGCATCACCAAAACAGATAAACGTATAACAGAGAAAAACACTTGTGTGTCAATTTGGTATTTGCCTAAAAGCATAGTAACAAACACAAGGCATATAATTAAGCACAAAACCTTTGCTCGGTGTTCCAGAAGCACTATCTCAGCTCAGCCTGATGCGAGTGAAGCTGGGAGAGTCTTATCAAAGAAAAGAAGCTCACGGCTCCTAAAAGGTGAGAGGTGTCAAACTTTATCCAGTTAAATCCAGGTATCCAGGTCTACTTTATTTGAGTTCATGCACAGTGGCTTTTATTTTTTTCACTTTGCCCTTAAACCTTTTTAAAAAGAGACTCAGAACTCAAACACTCAAATAATGAAAAAAGACAGCATATTATAAAGAGTATTCAGAGAATCAAAAAATCATGTTTTTACTGAATCCTGAGTTTGAGGAGCTTAAGGTGAAACCAGCCTTTGTGTTTTCTGAATTTGCCCGAAGACAAATGTGAAGACTGTGGCTGTTTCTCAATACAAAGTACGTCAAGTTTAAACTGCCGTGCTTGGTAGTACAAACTCGACGAGTTCGATTCGTGGTACAAACTCCCGAGGATGCTGTGGTCGCTCTGTAATTGGAATGCCGGCATACTTGATGAATCACCATCTCTGTGGTGTGAAAAAAATGCATTGCGCTGAGGTTGGTGCAATATGCATTCTGGGATATCTGACTCTCTCAAGTCTACAGAAGTCACGTCCCAGTGTGTCCTCGATATTATGGGCAGAGCAAGAACACATCGAGTATTTGGACTGTACTTGGCTAGATGTGGACTTGTGGAACAGTACTTGGGCTGCTTCTGATGATTTTCCCAAGAACACGAGATTGTAAGAAACAGCTTATTTCAAATCAAGTCAACCCACATGGATTAAAAAATTACATTGTTTGACCCAAATGATTAAGTTCAGTCTTCTGAATTTTTTTGTTCCTCAATACAGAACCATACATACGAGGTTGTGTGACCAAATTTTCTCCCCAATTCCAATCATTGCCTGTTCTACCCACATGCTAGGTCTCCCTCAGTGCTGAATCCTATCATGTTCCCTCCTCTCCACACACAATTTCTTTTCAAACTGCCAATAACAGTTCATAACTGAACAGCACAACACACTTGGAGGAGAACACTAACTGCTGGCTGAGGCATCATTAAGGTAGATGCGTGTGCAAAGTATTTGGCGTGTCTGTATTGAATAAAGCCAGATAAAAGGATAATGAAGGAGACTCAAAGACAGAGCAAGCAAAGTAGGGGGCAGAGGGAGAGAGAAACGTGAAAGAACGAGTGAAAGAGTCTAAGACAGTGATAGAGAGAGCATTTCAGAAAGTCCATATAAAGAGAGAATAAAAAAGTGGCAGAGGGAGGTGTGAAGCAGCAGTGCTAAGCATGAGATGCAATAGAATTAACTGCGCTGAAGAAGAGGCTGCAGCCAGAATCCTTAAAGGTGAATAAAAGTGTAAAAATGAGTGTGAATGTTGGGAATGTAGTAGGCTGCTATTCTCCTCCACAGTATTATACAATCACGAACAAGTAGAATTCTGTATTAGTTGAAGCCTGTCTGATCAAACATACATAATTTATACTTAATAAATGAGCTATTTTAAGAGGATAGAGTCATAACTATTCTTCAAATTTCACTGATCACATTTCTATCAGGACTGGGATCAAAAGCTCATTAACGCACCGTACATTTTACTCACGAAGACGTCAGACTTCAGTGCATCAGAACTTCTTAATATCTTCATCCTGGTCTCTGTGGGCTGTGCAGATCACAGCCTTGTGCAAATGACATTACTGTGCCACTATTCAAGTCTTCATAACAGATACAACCACTGTTTTAATTACTACAGCTACTAACATTATTACTACTACTATTATTATTACAATTATTACCAAAAGTTGCCATTCCTACCACTGCCAATAGTAACTACTACTACTACTGCCACTAGTATTACTACTAATATTACTACCACTGACATTTATTTATCGTCTTCTATTTAGGTGATGATAGTTCTTTCTATTACAGATTGTTCTCACTTGTTTTCTACAAATATTATTATTATTGATAATACTGGTAATATCTGCAACTACTTTTCTATTATTACTATAGTATGACTACAACTATCGCTACCACCATTTCTACTACCAGTCAAATATCTGTTACTACTCCTACCATCACTATTATATAATTTACAACATATTACTATTCATCATATTACATCCATGCCTGTCACTGTCATTGATGATACTACTTTTGGTAGATACTTTTACCACTACTGCTTCCCGTTGGCATAGGGACCACAGGGGATAGGGGTTGATATGTCCCCAGCAAAATTGGAAATATCTGCATTTGTCTCCTCAAAAAACATTAGACAAAGAGAACAAATATGCTATTTTTTCCCAAACTTTTATTTTGGAAGTGCGCCACCAAGGTTAACATGTTTTGGCAGCAAGTCAGACAAGTTGAGTCATCTTTCAGTCTTTGTTAAGGTGCCTGTTCGAATATATAGCTACTCCAATCATCAGTTTCACTGGCTGGCTGGATTCACCTCGTCAGTCTGGTTTATAAAGTTTTACCAGCTCTGGGCTTGAGGTCAGTAACAAGAGCACAACAGATGAGCACAACAATGATGGCTAATTACAAAGATGAAAGTGGCTTGTATATAAAGTCTTGTAAGGGAAACACAGCTGTGTCCCAACCTGCATACTGCTGCACCAAATAGTATGTAAAAATAAATAAATAAAAATAATAATAATAATAATAATCGCTCCGGGTGACTGTCTGTGAGGAGTTGGTGTGTTCTCCCTGTGTCCGCGTGGGTTTCCTCCAGGTGCTCTGGTTTCCTCCCACAGTCCAAAAACTGGTAGGTGGATTAGCTCAAAAGTGTCTGTAGGTGTGAGTGTGTGAATGAAAGTGTGAGTGTGTGTGTGTCTGTGTTGCCCTGTGAAGGACTGGCGCCCCCTCCAGGGTGTATTCCCGCTTTGCGCCCAATGATTCCAGGTAGGCTCTGGACACACCGCGACCCTGTATTGGATAAGCGCTTACAGATAATGAATGAATGAATAAATGAATAATAATATACCACCATCAGCTTATAATTAGGTAATATTTGGGGTATGTTGAGGGTGCTAATACCAAACTCACTCCTACGCCCTTGCTGCTACCATTACCATTCTTGCTAAATCTAGTACTACTGCAATACTATTTAAATGTAGTGTACATGTAATGTCATTTAGTTCATTATAGGTTCAATTATGTCTGTATTCAATATTTCAAAAAGACAAGAGATATCTAGTTTCAGCCTCTGATGCTCCTTCTCCAGATTTCTACTTGGTTGTCTGATATCTACAACAGGCTTAGTTGGCCACAGCTATCGGAATTCTGTCAGTTGCTTTTTGACTGGCTCTCTGCACATCTATGTGTATTCGCTTTAATGTAGCAGTTTTATCAGTCCCACAGAAAACATTTTAGCAACCAGCTACTCTCACTGCAAGCTGTGACAATAATGAATCTTTCAAAGCAAGATATATTTGGAAGACTGAAAAAGAAAGAAAAAAGTGTGTGATGTTCTGAAAATCATCTAATCATCTTTTTCAAGTTTTTCAAGTGTTCTTTGAAGCAGTACGATTCAGTAGATTTCATGACATCTGCCTCATGGCCAGTGTGTATTTGGTCAACTGACCTTCCCTGTCAAAGAAAGAGATTCTTAGACACGTTATTAAAAAACCCTGAAGATAAATTGCGTTCCATCATTAAGGACTCAAAATTATCAGCAAACAGAAATTAAAATAAAGTTGAAACCCAGGTGATGCCTTGGCAATGGCAGTTTGGGAATCTATGAAAGCACAAATGGTCTCACCCTGTCTAAGTTGGCCCTCACAGAATGATACCTGCCCTATGTTTTACCAGAAACTTGAAAATAAATTGTTGCCACACGTCTCAGAGGAAGAATGTGTTTGCCTTCGTCCCAAATGATTGGGGGAGTCCTAGCTAATGGATGGCATTTGACACATGTATTGATTTAAAGTTCAAGTGTGTTCAATGAGCCATGAGGCGAAACAAGTTATTTTGTTTATTGTTGATGACAACTACAACATCTTAAGTTCCAAGTACCACTTCTCAACATGAGAACAAACACAGAAATCATCTGTCAAGAAGAGGTTAAAAAAGGGTAAAGCATCGCTCTTCCTCTCAGGACTCAGAGGTTCAATCTGGACAGGGTTTCAGGCTGAAGCCAAATGGAGGATTTAGAATGATGTACAGCTTGTGTGTGTGTGTGTGAGTGAGAGAGAGAGCAAGTGTGCGTCTGGAGACTTTTTAACCCTCAGCATTACTCATCACATTTACAATCTGCTATCAGCAGCATGAAGATGAAATACAGAGTCGATGCATAACCTTCCTGCATATGAAAGCAGAGTTTGTCAGTGTGTGTGTGTGTGTGTGTGTGTGTGTGTTGGGGTGAAAAGCAGGGAGGGGGTAATAAATCACATTAATACCTTGCCAATGATCTTTCTATGATATGTATTAATCTTGTGCCAGGGCACATGCATAACTTTGTTTGCCACACAGTGCCTCCTGTTTCAATATATTTGTTTGTTGATGATTCCTTTTACTCAGTTATTTTTAGAAAGAAATTCAGTCCAGTGAAACAGGAACCTCAGCTCAACATTGCCCCCCTTTGGTTATAATTAACATGATGCTATTACTTATGTCTGAACTGTAGGACACACACACACACACACACACACACACACACACACACACACACACAAGGCACAAACAGTTGTTGATCTAGGGAGAGCCATGAAGCACACAGACTAAAACATGCTCACATGCCTTGAGCAACAATATGAATTATGGAGCATATGGATGTGACATTACACCACAAAAAAAGAGCCGTAGAGGCAAGATAATTAACACGTTTCTACACTAGCCATGAAATGCAATTTCTGCTCGTTTTGAAGGCCTTTAAGTAGAAAACAAAATCATGTTTCCCTTTCAATAATACTGAAAGACTATTTCACAAACCATATAGTAAACTGGATTTTTGATGAATAGACAGGTAAGCTTTTGTGTGCGCTTTAATGCATTTTTAACAAGTTGCTGTTATTTGTTTTGTCCCTGCATTGCCGTGATTATGGAGAATGTTTATTTAACAAAAGAGCTCCCTAGCAGCTCAACACGCAGCCAATAAGAACAGGTCCAGCTTAGAAAGATTAAGCCCAACAGTGTCCCAGTGTAATGTGAAAATAGAGTTAGGGAGAAAATATTGTGTTAGAAAAAATCGTGGCTACTTTGACCTTGAACTGGACAAGCGAATACTTTTGGAATAGATTTGATTGGATGAGAGAATTAAATTGTGTCTGTTTCCATTCTTCATTTCCAGTTGTGGAATGAGGCTACCATCTCCACAACTATGCTTTTTCTTCTTTTCCTAACAGAAAAAAATAAACTGATAGAGTAGAGTTATATTAAACTCAAGGCCTGACAGTGGATCATCAACAATCCGAGGTGGCACGCTCATTTTAAAGCGGTGTGTTTAAGCGCCCAGGTGAAGGGAACAAAACTTTCAGCTCAACCTTGAAGTTAATAGCAGCCATTCAGGAGGAATGTATTCTGTGGAGGAATAATGTGAAGTTATGTTTAAAAACTCATGGCTTATGTCATATCTCACTTCATTTAAAATCTATTAACTTAACATTATAGTCTAAATTACGTTTAAAATCTACATTAAGATTAATGTCAGTGTCAAAAACACTTTGACAACCTCGAAGAGCATGTGTTCTCTCTGGAGCCTTTATACTGTGGACGTCTTTAAAACTCACTAATGGGCAAAATTTGCCCGATATTCAACCATGCTTATGTTTAGCAGTAATGGATGTTATCAAAGCAGTGTTTCAAGCACAGCAAACACCTGATAGCACTTTTCCACTGGCGTGATGCCAGTCCTGGTGCCAAAATCTTGAATAGCAAAAGATGTGGTGCCATACAAGTCCTGGGGTTCCCATGTGAAAATTACTTATCTTATGTACAATTTTACAACTAAAATGGCAAAAAACAGCAGCAATGAGTCAGCAGTGGTCACCAGAAGAAACAAATGCATGGTCCTCAAGAGAAATACAAGCCAAATTGGAAATCTCACAAAGGATTACACACAAAAAAAATAATAATAAAAGGAGGAGATGATGCTTTTGTTGCACTTCAGAGAAAAATATAAATACACTGAAACCACTTAAAACACATTACAGATTCTACAGATGGATGCTGCAGAAATAAAGGCTGTGTGACTTTTTTTAATGAATCTGTTTCTACAACATGAATCCCCCTCAACCAGATAAGCCATTTATGGGCTATCAAACCAGTGAAAACATGGGTTCAGTGGCGCAATAGGTGGTGTCACTGTCACATGGTTGTGGGTTCAAAACCTACCTGAGTGGACTGTGGGTGAAGAGATTGCCGTGTTCTCCCCATGTCTATGTGGGCTTCCTTTGGGTGCTCTGCTGTCCCCCAACACTCCAAAAACCCATAGATGGACCATGTAAAAATGCCCATAGCTGTGACTGAATGTGCGAGTGTGTGGTGTACCGTGATGGGCTGGGTGGGTTCCAGGGTGTGTTCCTACCTTGTAGGAATGTCTGATGTACGAATTACTTATTTAAACTATACAAAAAAACTGTATCAATTCTTCTTCAAAATATATGTCACTTTCCATGTATTTTTGTGTGCAAACCACCACAGCCTTTACAAGCAGTCTGTGCAAGGGACGGGGTGGACATGGGCATTGTGCCATGCTCAACAACGGCTGCAAAAGAGCACAGTATACAGCTGTTTAAACTGAAAATTAAACCACTTGTTTAAAACTTGTTTGCAGTGAGAGCCTGCTCTAGTCACAAAGTTATGAGCAAGTGCCAGTCAAGCATGTCATTACACAGCTAATGCTGAAAGCTTGTAATTTGCTTTTGTTCACCCATGTGCCACCTCTAAGAGCCCTACAGGCTTTACAATCACACGATTTCTGACAAGGGAAATATATTAAAGTATCACTCACCGCTGCCACTTCATGAATGTTAAAAACAAAAATTAGGAAAGTTGAAAAAGAACCCTGCACTACGGAAAACTGTTTATTATGTTTTCTGTAAGACCTCCAAAGAACAATAAGAGCCAACTCAAGAGGTTTTACTAGTTTCTCCACTGAAATCCACCACCGTCAACTCTGATGACAGTTTTCATTATTTCAGTAGCAGTGAACACAAAGAACTAGTGATGTCCCGATCCGAGGCTTTTAATATTTAGTATCCGCAAATACAGAGTCCCAATCTGATACTTTACTAAATAATACAGTTACGCAGTGCACACTACAAGTACATTCTAGTTATTAAAGTCAGCCCAGTGTATCTTCTTGACACTGAATATATTGCATTAAGAAAGAAATTGCCTGCACCCAAGCTGCTGCATATTTTTTATAACAAATTAAACAAAATGTGTAAACAGCTCATCAATTCCACCTAGTGCAGTATTGCAACAGTAACATTTCAAAACGAGTAACACCATCTCAACACCACTTTGAAGTAGATATGTCACAAGAACCGATACTTCAGTACCAAGTCAATATCAAAATTCTGGAAGGGATACAGTTCTTGTGTCCTGTGGTTTGAGAGGTACTGAAGGGCTCACAGATGTCCCAGACCATATGAGGTCACCATAATAAGCAGAGAAAGCTAAAACAACACCAACACAAGGAATGGCATTGGCCAGAGAAGCAAAAGGTCCATTGCAACATGTTGGAAAAAAAAGCAAAAATTATGCATGGAAATATTTTGCGTTTGACTTTGACAGTCAAACAGAACCGCTCCCTCATGAACCCGAACATCCCAGAAGTGACTCACACACAAATAAATCATACCAGCGCTTACCTGAGGCTGTGCCCTTCAAAATTTGTGACTTTCCATCAGTCTGTTAGTAATCCTCATGTTTGTGTAAAGAGTAACTGTAAAAGGTTTATAAAAAAGTACAACAAATTTTAAAAAACAATTAAACTATGATCCATGTGTATCCTAGGCTCTCTGCTTTCCAATTAAATCTGTAGACCAATCACGGGCCATGTTATTGCGATGCACACCCAAGTTGGGGGACAAACACAGCATGCTTCAGCGCCTAACATACCCAGAAACTGCAAGAGACGATACACAAACGGTTTTATTTGGCAGCCACAAGCTCACCAAAAAATAAGCAAGACAATAAACGTGTTTTCAAAGCTTAGATTTCTATCACTAGCAGCCTTTCTCCCATTGAGAGCATGTTAATACAGGAGGGGTGCGATGAGTTTGTCTTGTTCTACAGCCAATCAGGGTGAATCTCCCACCTCCCAACACATCTGGCATTTAAAGGGTAGAGTACTGGGTTAGAAAAAAAAAGAGTAAACAAAACAAACAAACAAAAAACGTAGTGACTAAAAAGAATTTTTTGATGATGCCTGACTAAGATGTCCAGCAGCGTTGGACCACAAGAACGTTTAGAAACACTGCTGCTGGAGGGAATGTTCACATTGGTCATGACGAGAAAGAGGAGGGAGTGTGAGCTTACCGCCTAGAGGTAAACAGAGGATCGGACTTAAGACCTAGTTCAATAAAGCCAATACAATAGAGATCACACTGATCTTTGAGATTAGCCTGAGACATCCCTAAAAAGAACTTCATGAGGTTTGGAAGTTAAGATTCTGCATGGTTTTCTGTTACGCTGCTATTCATTATTTCATTCACATTCTGTATCTGCCTCAGTGATCAAGACTGCAGTGGTGTGTTGCCTACATTGAGTCAACGGTGCCGAGCAAGAACATACCTTGGACAGGTCCATACCTCATATGTAGTGCTGGGCGATATTAGCACACATCAATATCACAATTAACTGTACATTTTACAATGTATACAATTAATGATTTTTTATTTTTTTTTGCATTCTTGACTCTCACTGTTCAGTGACAAGGCTTGTACTATAAATCTGCTCCAGTATTAAAGCTGGGATATTTTTTCTAATGTTGCTCTGAGCTTGTTACTCTCTTGTTTTCTGAGCACTTTTTATATTTAGTGTGTGATTTCAGCTTTGGTCGCTTTGGTCGTTTTTTCTCAGTGTTTAAAATTGACCTCTTTTTGTTCAGTGTCGTAACTCTAGTCAAAACACAGCACGTCCAAACCACAGATGCTGTGTTTTTCTTTGGTACAAGCTCCTCAAGCTGCTCGGTCAGTCTCAGCGTTTAGGTTCTCCACCATGCTGCAGATGGGGCAGAATCATGTGACTACACTGTAGTAGTGTGACATTAAAGGCATAATTATATATAGACAAGATCATGTCGATTAGATGTTCTGAACGTCGATTTTGATTAATTTTGGATTAATTTCTCAGCACGACTCATATCTGTGGAAAATGCCTGCCCACATGTTTTTAGACTGTGGGAGGAAATTGGTGAATCTGAAGGAAACCCTCACTGACACAGAGATGGATCCCAGGAGCCAGAGACCCCGGAGCTGTGAGGAAGTGAGAGTATCTGTTGGCAGTCGAACAAAAAGCAAACAACATCAGAATATCATCATCAGACAATATTATAAAACATGTGCCAACCAGGACACAACATTCCAGACATTTTCCTCTAGATTTGCTGATTTTAAGGAGAAATGACTGACCTCTTGTGGAACCAAAGAATATTCTTTGAGTCTCCTATTAGTGAGATAGCTTTAAATCAAACTTACACAACAATCCTGAAGCTTCTGACCTTTTACTCCCTCTCACTTGGTTCCAGTTTGGTATCTGCAGCACACACTGAGTGGTTTCCTCACTGCATTTCTACTCAGACCCCACAGAATGCTGTAATGACTGATAGGGTTCCTTCAACTGGTCTCAACGATGAGAAGCTCAAGTGATCTTAAGCACCTGTATAAAGACAATCCCCATTGATCCCCTTGTGATCACCATCTGAGAGGAAACCTGAATGATCTGATTAAAATGCATTAGGAAGAACATTCATTTTGTTTCCAAAAGGTGTCATTGTAAAGCTCAACACGCTTGGAGGAGAACAGTTGCTATTGATTCTGTTACATTATCCAACTCAGACTTGTATTCAAGGTTTGACTGAAACATGCACGACAGAAACTTGAGATTTGCTTCCGTTGTGTACACACCTAACCACATCCTGAGATTAACTTCAAAGCCCAAAGGAAATTTTGAGCTTTTACTTTTTTTGTATTACTTTTTTTTTTTTTTATAAATACAACCAGCCAAATAGCTCCAAAGCATCAACAATTCCAGGCTTCCCATTCCCTGGAGATATTTGGTCCACACAAAGAGTTACTTAGACACACACACACAAAACTTCTAAGGATAAAGATTTGCCAAAACAGCAAGCCACAGGCAAAGTTAATTAGACTTTGCATTACTTTGCATTGAGGAATCTTCCCACATTCATTCATTCACTCTTATCTGCTAATTTGTTAATTTAGTTGGATAATTTTCAGATGGGGCAAGCACAGTAAATCCATTCTGCTTGATACGCATGGATAAAGCATTCGGGGCAACAAGTCACCAGAGACTCGGCTGATAAAATATTCAGAGACCCTCCGTATCAAGCCTGTGCTACGTTCATCACTGAAGAATTCCTCCTCGTTTTAGATCGTGATCACATTACTTTCCCCCGTCTCATTCTCTCACACACAGACTCACATTCTCTTAATATCTTATTTATTTAAATATTTCACAAAGTACACCAAAAGCATCAGATGGCTCTGCTATGACTCGGCCCTTTCTCCAGGCTGAAATATGAAAGCTCCTTCACTTTCTCTTGTTGCTGCAGGCTGTGATGTATGTGTGTACGGGAGGTAAGGGGAGACGGTAATGACAGCATCAAGCAGGCTAAACACAATGCCAGAAAACTCTGTCCTCTAAAGAAATGAGCCAACTCCCAAAGAGAAGGCCAGAGTGAGCCCTCGCTCATTCCTCAGGCTCAGTCCCGTCTCTGCTGCAGCTGATTTACATCTTATGGGCCCTTTCTCCTTCATCCTGCTGTCATTGAAGGTGGATTAGATTGCGCTTAGATTGCTTTAGACATCAAGCATCAACGGGTCCATCCATCATGGAATGCCTTTTAGCAATGGATCGTTACTGCCATCTATTGCTTGTGTGCTTTTTCCTTTGTCCCCTTCTCCTTTATTCTCTGCCCTCTCTCCCTCTCTCTCTTTCTGTATCTCTCCACTCTCTGCATCTCTCCACTCTCTGCTTTGCTGTTTCTAGCCTAACCACCGAGTGCCGGTCTTTATGTATCCTTTCACCCCCACTGTGCTCTGTGGCAAAGCTAAGTCAAAACCGCAGCTCCAGGGGACTAAAGGCTCTCATAACCCCTCCTCTTTCTTCTTCTCTCTCTCTCTCTCTCTCTCTCTCTCTCTCTCTCTCTCTCTCTCTCTCTCTCTCTCTCTCTCTCTCTTTTTTTTGCTGTTGTCTTTTACTGGGGACTTCTGAGTGGCAGCCAATCATGAGCAGAGTCTTCATGCGCGCTCTCTCTCTCTCCCTCTTTTTTCTCGTCTTTTTCCCTGACAGCAACTGAGCGAGAGAGGGAGAGAGGGAGAGGGGGAGAGAGAGAAAGCCTTTCTGTATGCACAAAACAGAGGCAAAAAGCCAGTGTGTCTGTAATGTGGGAAAAAATGTATGAAAAAAATGAAGGGACGAAAAAGAATTGGAGAGAGACAACATTTCAGTAGAGAAAGTAAGCACGCATAAAGAGTAGCAAATAGGGAAAAAAAAGAAAGAAAAATAAAGAAATAAAAGACCAGAAAGTGGCAGAAAAGCAAAGCAAATGCAAAAAGAAAACACGAGTGAACAAGTGCTGAATAAAACAGAGCAAATTAAAGCAAGCAATGATGAGATGGTGACACAGAGAGACATGCATTGGAAAGAAGAGATTCTCTCTCTTTCGCTCTCTCTCTCTCTCTCACACACACTTGCCCTCATGCACCCTTCCACACACACAAGCGCACACTCTCAGAGCGTACTCAGGCAGGGGATGTAAAGGTGACAGAGCAGAGAGTGCTTGGCTTTGCTAAAGAGGGACACAGCAGCATGCCTGCTAACGCATAGATCAGCAACGGAGCATGAAAACTGAAGGTAAAACCTCTCTCTCTCTCTCTCTCCCTCCCTCTCTCTCTTCATCCCTCCTCCCTCTCTCTCCCTCTCTCTCGCTCACTCTCACACACTCTCTAGCTCTCGCTCTCAGGCGGATGATAGGAGCTTCCTGAAAGAGTGCAGCCATGTACGTAATTCCTCCCGCGTCCTCCGAATCTAAAGGTTATCATTAAGACAGATGTGCCCTGTAGACCAGGACGTCCACAGTCGCCGTGGAGATATACATCACTTTAAACCAGGGGGAGATATTTGATTAAAGTTTTGCCAAAGAAGGATCTGAAGCAACTGAGAGCAACCAGCATTGAAGCGCGAGACAAGAATGTGAGTGGGTGAATTATTCTTTTTGATTCTTTGGGCTGAGAGTAATAGTTTCGCTGAGAAATCTGGAGAAATTCTCTGATGAACACGGGATACGATTTGTGGGAGTGCTTGATTAGTGCATGTTCTAGCTCTCTTGGATGTACAAAGTCTCCTTCCACTGCCTTGTTACCTCAGTTTAGAGTTTAGGAACGTCTGTCTGGGCTGATACAGGTGGTGGTGTTTGGGCTTTTCTTTATTTGTTGTTGTTTGTTTGGTTTTTTTATTTTGTTTTTTAACTGAAACTGCTTTAGAAAACAAAATGTACTAACTGTTTATACACTGCAGGTTTACTGTTGTCTAACTTGGAGAGGGCAGCTGCACAGAAAGGTGTTGCAGTTGTTTGTTTTTTCCCCTAAAACAACTGGAGATATCTCAACACTTCCGCACTGGACACATTTACATAATATTTGATTTATATTCATATGCAAATGCTCATGCAGCTTTTTTTTTTCTGGTCTTCGCACATTTTAACTTTGATTGAGCTGACTTAATGTCCTTGAAGACAACCCAAAAATGGAAGGCAGAAATGCAAATCCATGCTTTGAAAGGTTTTGAATGTCCTAAAAGAAAAAAAAAAAAAAAAGAGAAAAATCAGTCAAGGAACTTCAAACAGCTTGTCACAGGCTGATAACGAAAATTTTGCTTGCTTCAGTAACGTTCTCTAAGAATTATTCTGATAGGAATTCTCCAATTACACAAATGCTTTCGCGTGATTCCGGTAAGCCGATTATTACTGCGACCTGTGTGTCATCTGTCCACTGTTTCCCTGCCTGGCCCCAGGTCAGATAATAAATGCTGTGTGAGAGAGAGTGAGTGAGAGAGACTGAGTGACACAGAGAGAGAGAGAGAGAGAGAGAGAGAGCGAGAGAGAGAGAGAGAGAGAGAGTATGGGCTTTGGAGTGGAATCTTATTGAATCTGTTGTTTTATGTATTTATGAAATATTAAAATATTTTTCCTTTCTGGTTCACTTTCTCTCAGTCACTCATACAGAATCCACACTGTGCTGGATGTTGTATATTGTATATAATATATATTATATATAATTACAATCTATTTCTAATTTCTTCATCACTATAAAATATATTTTGATACAGAATTATTATAATTGTAAACACATTTACATTCCCTTTATATAAGCTGTTTTACACTGAAATTAATTCCAACACTATATACGTTCCTGCAGATATATCTTCATGCACTCACTTCAGTGGGTCATCAGTGTGACCATTAATCTCCCACAACAAACGACCTACAAATGTGGGAAACTCATCACTGTCGAGTGTAAAAGCCTCGTTGTGCCTTTTCTAAAGTGCACTGAGCTCAAGCACCGTTCTCACTCTCACTTCTGCAGATACATGTACATCACATCCAAACACGGAGCGATTTGCAGCAAACCTTTCTGCTACTTACCCAGGGTTAAATTTGACAAGGCTCGTTCAAGCAGACATTGCTTAAGTCTGCGACTCGGAATCGCTCCATAAGCCAAGAGTAACTTTTGTTGAGATTTTAAATGGATTTCAATGGAAGAGTCCTCAGTGGATGGTGAAAGGAGAAGAAACATTACAAAGCCATTTGCCAGACACAGAGCATCTTAATTAGTGTCCCGTCAACGCAATTATCATTTACATTACACAGTCAATATTAGGAGAGAGAAAGAAAACAGCAGCATAAAAAATGAAGGGGGGGGGGTCAGAAAGCAGAAGTAGTTTGTTTCAGAAAGGCGTGAGAGAGAGAGAGAGAGAGAGAGAGAGAGAGAGAGAATATCTATGATTGTGATGCTCTGTAGGTCTGTATGAGAGATGGTGAGCTCCACCAAGTGGTCGAATTTTCAACTACTGCACACAGCCATGCGACTGTTTCTACAGAACTCCCCTCCTGATCACCTTCCACGCTTTCTTTTTTCTGTCTCTCTCACTCTTCTCTGTGCCTTTCATTCTCCTCCACACACACACACACACACACACACACACACACGGATCAACAGGCCGGCTTGTATCTAGATAAATGTGGAGGTGGACTGGGTCAGCTGTAGTATATTTTGCACTGGATCAAACATTCCAGCTCTGTTAATCCTTAGGCCCGCAGCTCTGGGCACAGTGCAGGTGCGCTTGGAGATATCACAGAGCTTTATCTGGAAGACTTCAGGCAGTGCTTCAATCTTTTATACCGTATGCAGTCCATAGCTCATCCCAGCCATGGTTTTCCTAGCCGTCTCCTCCTTGCTTCCCTTCCCTCTCCTTTCCTCAATCCGCCTTGCCGCTCAATCCCATCAGAGCTTCAAATCCATTTTCCATCCTCTGCGTTGGAGTTACGTCAAGGTCACAGGGAAGGTAGACAAGAAGCGGCGTGGGGAGGTGGGGGGGGGTGAACGGGGGGAAAAAAGAAAAAGAAAAAGAAAAACTTTCCTCCAAAGGCAATGTGTAAAATTAATGTGTGCACACAGACGGCACTAGCCCACATATGCCTACAACCATCAGTCAGCTGCGAGCCAGGCATGGACAGATCTAGCCCAGATTCCCTAAATGATCCATGTCTGGGGCAGTACAATATGGGGGAATACTGAGAGAGAGAGAGAGAGAGAGAGAGAGAGAGAGAGAGAGAGAGAGAGAGAGGGTGTAGGTGGGGATGAGCAAACAAGCCTGTGCAGGACTATGGGAAATGTATTCCCAGTAGAGGCTCCTGCTCCAGACTGATTTTATAAGTCTCTGGAGAAATAGAGCAGTGCCTCGTAGACAGAACTACTGCAATTACAAAGACAGAGTCTAGCTAGCCAGGGCACAGCCATTGAACTCCCCTAACTTACTACCCAGTCTCTCTCTCTCTCTCTCTCTCTCTCTCTCTCTCTCTCTCTCTCTCTCTCTCTCTGTGTGTCTGTATGAAAGTGTTTGTTCTGTACATCCTCCTGCCTAAATCTGAGCCTGTCCTAAATTGCTGCAAATCCTGTGAAAGACCAGCGAATCCTGGAACGTCAGGACCATTTTGCTGCAAAGTGCCTTCTTGACGCGCTACAGATTTTATTGTCTTTTAAACTGAACTGGCAAGTCACCTGGTGTTTTTTTTTCCTTACTGACTAAGTAGACTAATTATATATTGTGGCAGGAATCTTCATTTTGTGTCCTTCATGTTGTGTATAAGTTCACAATGAATGGACCAATAAAAATGCTCCAAAATTGCTCAAATGACTTCCTTTGAAAATTAAGTTTTTTTTTTCCTCCTGTACAGTTCTGTGAAGTTCTATTTTGGAGCTATATACACACACATTATTATATATATATATATATCGTCACTGTCCAATAAAAAAAAAATGTGTGTGTGTGTTCCGTGCAAATATCAGAGACCACCTAACTTTAATTAAAAATAGCTATTAATTATTATTATGTTTTTATAAGTCCATCCTTTGCCTCATTTAAAAAAAAAAAAAACACCTGCAGGTAATTCCCCCCCAAACTCTGAAGTTCCCTCTTGATGGTTGTATTTTCTTCTTCTATCAAGCCAAGAAATCCCAAACCCTTGGCACTGATAATGAGGTCTGGGATCTGGAGCCATTGTTCTGGGGACACCAGCCTTCTTTGTTTGATAATTTTTGACAATTTCTTTTTCTCCATCAAGGCTTCTAGGCAGCTGCACCTTTTTTTCAGACCTCGAGTGTTAAGGTTTCTTCTCAGAGTAAAAGAAAAGAAAAACAACCTGATTTTCCTTTGTCTGAAAAGGAGATAGCTTAAGGTAGTAACAGCTGTGGGTGTGTCGAGTCTTGTGTGGCTGTTAGTGGTGCCATTTTCTGACTTCTGGAAACATTTGTAGAAATCATTTTGCAATTAATATCCTTCTCATTCTCAGTGATATATTAATGTCATCTGAAATATCCCCTGACAATGCATCAGTGGTGCTAAAATATATATTTGTGTTGCTGTCACACAGCTCCAGGAACCTGGAGGTTGTGGGTTTGAGCCCCACTCCGGGTGACTGTCTGTGAGGAGTTTGGTGTGTTCTCCCTGTGTCTGTGTGGGTTTCCTCCGGGTGCTCCGGTTTCCTCCCACGGTCCGAAAACACACATTGGTAGGTGGATTGGTGACTCAAAAGTGTCCGTAGGTGTGAGTGAATGTGAGAGTGTCGCCCTGCAAAGAACTGGCGCCCCCTACAGAGTGTGTTCCTGCCTTGCTCCCAGTGAGTCCCTGAACTGGATTAGCAGTAACAGATAATAAAGGAAGATACTTAGACTGTATAGAAACAAACTTGTGTGTTTGTGTGTGTCCTCCTGCTATTATACCCTTTGGCTTAGTCTAATGTGTTGTGACACTGCAGTCATCTCTATAGACCCAATAGACACAAACTCCCAATGGAGAAACCGTTGGTTTGGCCACTAAAACAGCCAAATACACTGCATTCTTCTTACATCCTCATTAAAGATAAATCACCAAGCAGTGCCCGATCCAAGCACTTTTGCACACACACACACACAAACCTACCCATACACAACTTAAGCCTAAATAATGGGACAAGTGAGGCTCCAAATCAGAACACTTACTCTTTGCCTCCTTTTTTAGCTCTTATTATTATTTTCATATAAAGTGAGAGCCTCCAACACTGACGCCTTTCTTCATAAACAACTTTTTAATACACTGTGGACTTTTAATACACTAATCAAGTTGAGATAATTAAGCGGAAGTCCTGAACATCTGGTGAGGAGATATTTTTTTTCCCTTTTGCAGGCCTCTCCAGGCCCCCCTCCCCTTTTGCAGGGCAGTAAGTGGAATTTTAAAAAGATACGCTGGTTTAATGCTTAATAGGCATGCTGCATCAAAGATTAATATCCAGAATGCTATTAAAACTCAAGGACAGCCTTGAATGATAATTAGAAAATGCAATCACAAGAATCACCATGCTTTAATTGCCGCAAACGTTTTCCGCGGTTTCTCCAGAATGCGCTTGTCATCGCTGTGGCAGAGCTCAACTCTGAGTGAGGCCAATAAGAAGGAGAACATGGGGAAAAAAAGAGAGAGAGAGAGAGGGAGAGAGAAAACTTTATCAGCTTATGGCTTATTGGCACCCTGTGAGTCAGCCAATCTCCACACAACCATATAATCTCCTATCTGGACCCTTCCACAAACCACATCCTCTAAACAGTCACATTACATGACAGCAATGTCAACACTTTCTCAGCAGAACTGGCTATGTGCACAGCACTTTTTCTTAAGACGACTACCCCAAAGCTTCTCAGACAGTGTGTGTGATGCACACCGTGATGTCTCCATGTCACCATGCTTAAGTAAGCAGAGCTTCGTATGTCTGCTTAAAATTAACACAGGGCACTAGTTCACAGAGCAGTGATTCTTTAAATAGCAGAGTGCAGTAGCGATGTAACAATAACCGATACTTCTGTACCAAATCGATACCAAAATTCTTATATCGATACGGTACTTGAGGTACTGAAGGGTTCAACGACCTTCCAGACCACACAAGGTCACCATAATAAGCCTTCAGGCTAATAATAGAGAACGCTAAAACAACACCAATACAAGGAATAGCGTCGACTAGAGAAGCAAAAGGTGTGTTGCGACTGGTTGAAAAAGAAAAAAAAGAAGAAAAAAAGTTACGTATGGAAATATTTTGCGTTTGACTCCAATTGTCAAATAAAACCGCTGCCTCACGAAGCCTGAACATCCCAGAAGTGACTCACACACAAACAAATCATACCAACGCTTACCTGTCCCCTTCAAAATGAAACCAAATTTGTGACTTTCCATCAAACCGTTTGTTAGTAATCCTCATGTTTGTGTTAAGAGTAATGGCAAAAGGTAAACAAAAAAATTACAACAAATGAAAAAAACAGTTAAAATATGATCCCCGTGTAGCTTAGGCTCAAACATAGCATGCTTTAGCAGAGCGCATTCGGTTTCAGAGCTTAACAGACCCAGACACCACAAGAGACGACACAAACGTCAATAAACGATTATAACATGTTTACAAAGCTTAGATTTCTTTCTCTAGCTATCTTTCTCCCATTTAAATTCAGGAGGGGGTGTGAGGAGCTTGTCTCGTTCTGCAGTCAATCAGGCTGTAGCTCCCGCCTCTCAACACATCTGGCCTTCAAAGGGGTAGAGTGCTGGGTTAGAAACAAGAGTAAACAAAACAAAGATAAAAAGATAAATAAATAAAAGAATTTATGTCGACATGCGTTTGTTTCATTGGTTTATTTTTTGCTGTGGTTTCAAAATTGGTATAAAGAATCATAGAACTGGGTGGCACGGTGGCACAGCAGGTAGTGTCACAGTCACACAGCTCCTGGAAGTTGTGGGATCGATTCCCGCTCCAGGTGACTGTCTGTGAGGAGTTGGTGTGTTCTCCCTGTGTCCGCGTGGGTTTCCTCCGGGTGCTCCGGTTTCCTCCCACAGTCCAAAAACACATGTTGGTATGTGGATTGGCAACTCAAGTGTCCGTAGGTGTGAGTGAGTGTGTTGCCCTGTGAAGGACTGGCGCCCCCTCCAGTGTTTATTCCCACCTTGCGCCCAATAATTCCAGGTAGGCTCTGGACCCACTGCAACCCTGAACTGGATAAGCGCTTACAGATAATGAAGATGAATCATAGAACTTGTGGTCTTGGTACCGACAAATGAATTTCTGGTATCATGACACGAGTAGTATGTACAGTATATATGTAATACACACACACATACACACACTTATCCTTATATGTAACATTTAAGGCCATGTTAACATATTTAACAATATACATTGTCACTGAAAAACATGTTTCTCCAAAAATAATAACCTTCATAATTTTCAAGTCAATGCAAAAAGCAATTTTGCAGGATTTCTACTGGTCCATTTATCATGAAATGGTCAAATAATGTGAAGGATAGCTGCTGTATGGAAGCCTGTTTCTGCCACATGAAATAATACAAAAAAGTACCAATTTTTATTTTTCATTAATATGCAATTTGCTCTATCAATATTTTGACTTAGTATCTCAAAATAATGAGATTTTATCTCAAAATATTTAGATAGCCACTTGCATATTAATGAAAAATAAAAATTGGTGCCTTTTTAAAAATTATTTTATTTTGTGGAAACAGGCTTCCTGCTGTGTTCAAACAATGTAGTAAACAAAAAAAAAATTGGTAAAAATGGAGATGCATGTTGTCTACTGGACAGCGACGATGTGTCGGTGCAAATTAGAATGACTTTTCTGTACTCTTCTTTAAATAAATTAATTAATAGATTTTAAAAAATAAATACACAGACACACACACACACACAAAATAGTCATTTTCTAGTTCTGACCTAATATGAAGAACCATGGTTCAGATTTTGTTGACGGTCCCCAGCCATTGGAGGGATGTGTTCCAATCCCATCTCTAGAACACTTGATTTAAAGCCCATAAGAACACATTTGGATAAACTATATATTTTTCTCTGGTGTTATGCATTCAGCAAAAAATAAAAAAGCTCTCACCAGCCCTCTATAAGAGAAGAGTGTGTGTGATCTAAATACAACCCCAATTCCAATGAAGTTGGGACATTGTGTAAAACCTAAATAAAATCAGAATATGATGATTTGCAAATCCTTTGCAACTTATATTCAATTAAAAACACTACAAAGACAAGATATTTAATGTTCAAACGGATAAATATTATTGTTTTTTTTTTTTGTTTTTTGTTTTTTGTTTTTTTTTGCAATTATTCACTCATTTTGAATTTGAGGTCTGCAACACGTTCCAAAAAAGTTGGGACAAGGGCATGTTTACCACTGTGTTACATCACCTTTCCTTTTAACAACACTCAATAAATAGGGAACTGAGGACACTAATTGTTGAAGCTTTGTAGGTGGAATTCTTTCCCATTCTTGCTTGATGTACAGTCTCAGTTGCTCAACAGTCCAGGGTCTCCATTGTCGCATTTTGCGCATCATAATGCACTACACATTTTCAATGGGAGACAGGTCTGGATTGTAGGCAGGCCAGTCTAGTACCCGCACTCTTGTACTATGAAGCCACACTGTTGTAACACGCGTAGAATGTGTCTTGGCACTGCCTTGCTGAAATAAGCAGGGACGTCCCTAAAGAAGATCCGTTGCTTGGATGGCAGCATATGTTGCTCCAAAACCTGTATGTGCATTTCAGCATTAAAGGTGCCTTCATAGATGTGCAAGTTACCCATGCCATGGGCACTAACACACCCCCATACCATCAGAGATGCTGGCTTTTGAACTTTGCATGGTAGAGTTTAAACTTGCACTTGTAGATGGAGCGATGAACTGTGTTCACTGACAAAGGTTTTCTGAAGTGTTCCTGAGCCCATGTGGTAATATTCGTTGCAGAATGATGTTGGTTTTTAATGCAGTGCCACCTGAGGGATCGAAGGTCACAGGCAATCAATGTTGGTTTTCAGCCTTGCTGCTTACTTGCAGAGATTTCTCCAGATTCTCTGAATCTGTTGATGATATTATGGACTGTACATGATGAAATCCCTAAATTCCTTGTAATTGTACACTGAGAAACCATGTTCTTAAACTGATGGACGATTTGCTCATGCAGTTGCTCACAAAGTGGTGAACCTCGCACCATCCTTGCTTGTGAATGACTGAGCCCTTAGGGGATACTCCTTTATACCCAATCATGACACACATGTTTCCAAATAACCTGTTCAACAGTGGAATGTTCCATACAGGTCTTATTTGAGCCTTCCTCAACTTTCCTAGTCTTTAGTTGCCCCTGTTCCAGCTCTTTTGGAACGTGTTGCAGGCCTCCTTAATTTCCAAAAAAAAACAATGAAGTGTATCCATTTATACATTAAATATCTTGTCTTTGTAGTGTATTCAATTGAATATACGTTGAAAAGCATTTGCAAATCATCGTATTCTGTTTTTATGTTTTAAACAACGTCCCAACTTCACTGGAGTTGGGGTTGTATGCAATGAACATAACTGACAGCACTATCTCTGGAGAACAAACAAACAGGGAAGCTTTTTTTTTTAGATTATTTTTTACTTTAAATTGCAGTTGTGATTTCAGATCTTTAAGGTTTACTGAGGTTTTGATCTCTGCCATCGATTTACTAGTCCATTTACAGATACACAACATAACGGCACATACAGGGAGGTCCTGGATTTTACAGCCCTATGTGTACGAACCTACCGATGAGCTTTAGCTTGATTATTATTGATTATTAATGAGCTTTAGAATGACTTTGAGCTCTGAAGCCAGCACGGACGGCAAAACAAGAGCTGATTTTACTCGGTATGAGGCTCATGTGAGCAGCGGAGAAGATGTTGGTTTCACTCAGACTCTGTTTGAGCCTCAAAAAACAACTAGTTTTACCCAGGGCAAGCCTCAAAATGAGTGACTATTTTAGTCAGTGGCTGTTTCTTAATACCATGAACACAATGGGCTTGTGTTCTTCAGAAGAACCTTCTTATAAAGAAACTTTATAAGAGCAAATATGCCGCAGTGACCAATGGGACTTTCAGGTCGTTCTCACTGGCAAGTCACAAACCATTAACCATTCTTGGTGTTGGTTTGTGTCTGAGTATTGGAATGTAATTTCCGAAGTGGAAGATGATGTCAAGGAAGGAGATGAGAACTTAATAACAAGAACACACTGAGAAACTGCCAGTGTAAGCCTCATATGTGGCTGGGATTTAATGCCAATTCATGCCTTGAAGAGAAGGCGGAGCCATGTTAGCTTTGTGACTTTTCAGGGAAAGCTTAAATAAAATTTTGCCCATTTAACCAAAACACGTTCTACATTGAGAAGTGAGCCATGCTCATGAAATACAGAAGACATTTATTTGGAAGACTTTCAAAAGGAATCATTTGTACATCTACATTGTGGGCCCTCAGGAGTCAGATTAACTTAATTAGAAAGAAATTTCAGATTTGGGTTCTCAGGGGCTTTAACAGAAATATTGAGTGGCATTGTCACACTGATGAAAGACAGAGAGAGGGAGACAAGGAAGCAGAAACTTAATCTTAAGTGTTTAACGACTATTTACACAAACAAGGAAAACAACCTAGAGAGAGAATCTTGAAACATGGACTTCATGAAGTTCAAAGAAAATGAACAATCAGCATCAGACTCAAGCTTAAGTCTTGAATATGTTAAAAAAATAAAAATAAAATAAAAAAATAAAAAATCAGAAACAATTGTAAACACATGTCACATGACAGGGGGTGTGGCACTAAAAAACATGGCAAAGCAAAAAACATGGTAAGTGATATGACAAGTGATACCAGATACACCTACACCATATCAAAATGGTGTATTTATTAATATGCCACCAGCCAATGCACCTGAACACCAGAATATGCAAATCCACAGAACCCAAACAGGTTTGGGCCAGGCCAATACTGGGAAGCTTTGGCAGCTGCTGCAATTGGTGTAGGTGTGGCCAAATGGGTGCATTGTCCATGTGGTGTGTCCAGAGCTGTGTGTGGAGCCAATCGTGCAAGGGCACCATTATTCAGAAGAGACATAAAACCAAGGTCCTGATTCTCTGGGATCACATAAGGTCCGTGGGCATTTCCCTGAAAAGAGTAGGAGTATCACACCAATGTCCAGCTAAACCTGCCACTTCTGTCACCTCTGGTGTCCTGACCATCCCAATTTTCAACTGGCTTTATTATGCCCTATTGTAAGGACTGGCGCCCCCTTCAGGATGTGTTCACGCCTTTTACTCAGTGACTCCGGGTTGGCACTGCGACCCTGAGTCTGTTACAGACACTGAATATATGCCCTCTTGTCCCCTCTCTAACCCACAGATGAGGTGTGGTGAGTGTACTAATACGGATTGAGTGGTGCCACGTTATCCAGGTGGATGCTGGATTTGCATATCTCTAAAAGTGCTACATATGTGTCATTATCATTCATTCATCTGCAAAGACTAGTGGACACACACATAAAACTGGGCTGATAGTTGTACAATGTTTACAGAAAAAGAACACAATGAAACTGCACACTGAAGCAGCTACACATGACCCAAACATCGCCATGCCCAATGTCAAGCACTGGACAAAGGGATATTATGCACTCAGTGGTTTAAAATTGAATATTCACTCTCTGGAGTACGGGATCACCCCCCATTGGAGAGGATTTGTGACAAAGGATTAATCATCTATAACAGTACCTGATCTCAATAATGTATATGTGGCTGACTGCAACAAATTCCTCACTGAAATGTGCCACGACCTGAAATTAATCCTTCCTGTTAAAGTAACCAATATTTTACACTCTCCCTTGTTTGGATGGCAAAGAAAAACTAGAGGAAAAGAGAGTTTCTTGTTCCTGAATTATATTGCATTGTCACATGAGAGACTGACTAAACACTATAAAAAATGTGCATTTGAATATACCAGAATATAAAAGTAACACTATATTCCTCCTGCTGTCGTTATAATCTCTTCTTTTATCAGCCTGCGTGATGCCCCACCCTCACTCTACTAATAACACACTCCCAGGTGAAGTCTGGAGAACTTTAAACACCTACAACAAGTAACTGGTTCAGTAACTCTGTAATTCTCATATTGTTTCACTGCTCTGAAAGTACTTTCTGGACGTATCTATGAAAAAGCAAGCTCAGATGCTAAGTACAGAGCTCAAACTACTATTTAACCCCATGTGAGATGAGATCTGCCTGTTAAAACACAGAGATTTTCATCCAGACAGGATTAAAATTATCAGACGACTGCAGAGTTCAGTGAAAAACAGTAGGTAATTCAGCCTGTTATTGTCTCAGAGGACATCAGGGAAAAAACGCAGACATTTTTCCAGTAACAAGCTGAAAAATCCAAATTAAGAAAGGGTTTCATACATAACAAACCTACGGAAACAATCCCATCGACTTACACGGGATGACTTTCCAGGTGAGCAGTGGAGGGGTGGGTGGAAATAGAGGCAGGAGCTAATTGCATATTCATATATCTGTGAGTACTGAATGGAGGGATGGTGTAGACAGACTCACATCTAAGGCACCTTTATGGCAATTAGGAGAGTATTTTCTACGTTTTGATGAACAGACACTCTTTAATTGACAGCTGGAGGGGGACTTTATAAAGTGTTGCTGGAGGGCGCAAATATGTACACATTCAGGAATAAGAGAACTGAAGTGTCGAATGATGGATTGCATTCACACACACAAATGTCCTTGAGGTATGATCGTGTGTGTAGTGCTTGTCATGGGAACCCATCAAATCCATCACACCTCAAGGGTGGTCACTCCGCATGATGGATGGATGTCCAGCTCAATATAACACTAGCAATAAGGAAAGTGAGTCTATATTAAACCTACTGTGCATCTAGCAAGGTCAGAGAATAAGCATAAGCAGACCTCTCTATGGCAGCTTTACATTACTTTCCGGGATGCAATGTCATAGGCTTGACCTTATGAACAATGAATGTGTCACTCATCATACATATGGAGACTGACTCCACACTTCACTCTAGCTATATCACATGCAATACCATATATGAAATCTTGACCATTATTTTTTACGCGTATTTTATGTTTTATTCATGAAGGCAGCTACAGAGGTTTTGAATGTCAAAGTTTTCCCCAGCTCTCTAACCCTGAGATGCGTGAAGCGTATGTCTGAGCCCCACAGAGGCCTTCCCATGCTGGGCCTGCGTGAATTCATTACCGACATCAGCAAAGTCAGTGATTCCACAAATTACAGCATTCGGCATACTTTCAAACCGCTGCCTCGTGAATAATGCCCAGTTTCATCTGTATCTCATTAACTAAATTATTTCCCTCGCTCTCATAAGATAATGTCCTTTTACATGCACTGCTTCAGTCACGTCGGATGGAACCATAGTGCTAATTTGTTCATAGACAAAAAAGACGAATCGGCTTTGTTCTTCTAAATGCCTCCAATGACATTGTGCCTTTTTATTCTCCCCTCTTTCTCTTGTTGATTCAGATCGGTGAACAAGAACGACACAATATTATGAATCTGCTCCTCATTTGCTTGTGATCCCCCTAGAGATACAGTGGCTAATAAATGCCTGTCAGGCCAGCTTGGCACTTTGGCCTTCTGCATTTTCCTTGAAACTGGGCTCCCATGGAATGAGGGAAGGAAGATTTATTAGGATTAAGTGCCAAAAACCCATAAATTATGTATGCGCTGCCTAAATTACCTATCAGGAGTGGTCCTGGAGGACACTGTGCTTCATTGAGCCATTGCAGGTTTAGCTAAGCCGTCTGCTCTGTCTACTGTTTACCATAATTAGAAGTTTGGGCAGAGCGCTGCAATTTGTTATAGACTTTTCATCTACTGCTGTGTACTCCACACCTTCAGGGAAAGACTAAATGAAGGTTTAAGTAAGCTTAGTGCTGACTAAGTGGTCTAAACACTGGTCACTCATTGTTATTAATGCAAAGGGCAGCTCGGTTTGTGCATTTGTTTACCTATATCCACAGAGCTTCTACTGACTGATCTGCTGTGTCAGCGTAGGGTTATTCAATTACTGTTATCTTAGGCCGACTTCAAGGGGAAGGGGGAAGAAATGTGGCATTATGCTTAACTTTGTGCCTCATCAATCGTTTTCTTGTCTTCTCCTAGGCCTGAAGACGAGAGGAGAAAAGGAGACTGAGGATAAGATGCCCCTTTCTGTCGCCATTTGCATTCAGCTGTATTTCTCATACAACACTCAATTCCTTAATTGATTCCTTATCAAGGACTCTCCAGGAGCGATTGGGATACAATGATAACCAATAAGCTCGTCTTGCTTCTGCTGCTGTCCATCTCAGAGTGGAGCTGTGCCCTGATTCGCCCTGTGCCTGGAATTAGCACGGCCGAAAGGAACGGAAGGACACTTCACCGCACTAAACGTGGCTGGATGTGGAATAGTTTCTTTCTCTTGGAGGAGTGGACTGGAAGTGGAAAGCAATATGTAGGCAAGGTAAGGGCTACGTTTTGAAAGCGATTAATGCCGGTTTAGAGGCCATAAGGAGAACCATCCTAAGGGAAGACAAATAAAACATACATGAGGTTATTCAGTGTCAGTGCAAGAGAACTGGTTCGCAAAGTGTTGCCCATCCATCACCATGTTCCAGAGATAGGGAGGTGGGGAAAAAAAAAAAAAACCTGCAGTTAAGGGGCTGTGAAAGCGAGGAACAAAAATAGCAGCAAAACCGAGCAGGCACAGGGATATTTTAGAGAACAAATATGACCTCCTTTGTTCTACAAGCAGACATGTGAGCAAGAGAAATAGCCCACAAGGGGCAGTAAAACCATCACAGCATCATACAAAAACATTACACACCGTAAGGCTCATATCTCAATTCATCAAAGGTGTGAATAAAGCTGGAGAAATCACAAATATAAGCAAACTCACTTACTCAACACTGCATCAAAAGTCAGAGCCCTGCATGCCACTGCGCGAACAACCAACGTTCTGCACTTGCTGAAAAAGGTGTGCCTGGCAGCAAGAGGCACCACGATAAGAATCACAATAGCGGAAGTGTTCTTCACAGCCTGCATGGCATCAGATCAGAGCAAAGCACTTGTCAAGCCACCAGCGTTAGCGCCAAGCTCTGAGACAGCCGTAATTTAGAGAGCAGCAGTTATACTCCTGAGGGGGAGGGGGAAAATCAGGGCGACTGTCGGCAGCCAATTTTCTGTTGAGGAAGCTTCGCTTTCATCACTCCCTTCATCTCTCCCCAAGTAAACAAGTGTCATGAGTGGGGCTTTGGGGCGGAGAGGGGGCCTGAGACTGCGAGTGCAAGCCTGATAGCATCGCTTCCTCTCACAACTGTAAAGTGCGAATGAGCAGATCACTGGGTAAAAAGGAAACACGCTTGAGAGTGAGGCAGCAGAGAAGAAAGCGCATAAAAGTGCGAAAGAAAACAATAAATCAATCAAAAAGAAAGCCAGAAAGAGAGAGAAAGAAAAAAAAGAAGAATGGGACGCTCCCATCCGTAGCATTGTGTTTACGTGATGAAGCGGCAAAGCAGTGCTGACTGGGACGAGTCCATCAGTAGAGGAAGTGTTAGACTCAGCAGTGGCCTGGCCTTCTTCCCAGTGCTTTGATGCTTCTGCTCTCTCTCCCCTCTCTCTCTCTCTCTCTCTGGCAAGTTTCTCTGGCATGACAGCAATCACATGCGTTTGGCCCCAGTCTCGCCCACTGTCCAATCTCATTCCCAATTAAAGTGCCAAAAAGACATGGGGCCGCCATAAATACTGGAGAAGGCAGAAGGGGAGAGAGAAGGGAAAAAAAAAAAAATAAAAAAAAAAATAACACACCCACATGCTGTTTCGAGGAGGATTGTGAGGAGCTGCTATATCGTTAATTCCATCAGTTTCCATCAGTGTGTGCAAGAGAATGAGTGTGTGTATTGGGAGGAGGTGGGGAGGGGGGTGAGTCTGTGTACTGCCCAATGAATAGGCACTTAAAAGCCCAGCAAGAAGCCATCAAAGCCATTGATGGTCCTTCTCATAAAGATAATTCAGCAGCCGTTGCCGAATCCTGCGGGAGGCCATATTTATTTCTGTCCAATCAAGGCCTCCACTACTGTCCTGACATACTAAAATCTGCACAGTGGATTGATTCCTCTGCCAGTAAAAGAACAGAGAATTCCCATAAATACACCAAGAAAAATATACAGAATTAAACAGCATTCCTGTCAATGACTCAGGGTTCTTATAAACATTTATTATCATCATGAAATCCAGGGAGAACAAAAGAATAAGTCAAAGATGAAAGAAAAAAACATAACATGCAATGTTTAAAATGAGGCACTCATTTCACTGATTTTATAACAGCATAATATTGGCAAAAATAATAAAGCCATCAGAGGCTTTTAAATCCCTGTATTACGCTGCTAATCAAGCTTTTAGACAATAAAGTCATCAAAGGATGTGCTTAAATGGGAATTCTGGGCTGATGATTTTGTCCAATACATTTTCATGTAAACATCAGCCAATGCTCATATCGATGCCAATGTATTAATAAAACTGTAGAAATTGGGACTTTATCCCAGTTCAGGCAGATATAGAGAACCAGTCAAAAGTTCGGACACATCTCATTAGTCATTGGTGGAATAAGGCTGTTCACTGTATACAACTGTGTACCAGCCCCTTCCTCTGCACAACCCAAGTTACGGTCTCAAACACATATGCGAGCAGTTCTACAAATTAACTCTTGACGAGGCCACAGATGTTCACCGAAAACCAACCCAGGTGACGACCTCAGGTGAAGCTGATTCAGAGAACAACAAGTGTGTGCAAAGCTACCATTAAAGCAAAAAGGGGGCTACTTTGAAGAATCTAAAGTATAAACATATTCTGGTTTGTTTAACACTTTGCTGCTACTACATAATTACTACATAATTCTATATATGTTCCTTCATAGTGTTGATGTCTTCCATATTCATTTAAAAATGAAGAAAACAATAAAAAAATAAAGAAAAATCAGTGAATGAGATGTCCAAATTTTTGACTGATACTGTACATAACACAATATGTGGAAAATGGCCGAAAACAAAAGAAACCCTTCCTTTCATATTGACAAGAATATCGTTATGGCCAAAATACCCTGAAATATTGTGATGATATTTTAGGGCCATATTGCCTACCCCTAATTGCAACTATATATAGACTAATGTTGTACCACACTTATTGAGAAGATGAATGTAAATTATTTTAAATAAAAACCTTAAGTGCCTAAGTCTTTTGCACAGTGCTGTAAAAGTGCACAACATACCTAGGAATTGAGTAGAGGTCATGAAGGACATTGAGGTCACCTAAAGGACACTGATACACAGGGGAAAAAAACACTATCCCTTCCTCCATATAGAAAAACAGCAGTTCTGCTGCACCTTTTTGCTAAACACGCACTTGGCACTAGATTGCCATTAGTCAGTGGAAGTACATAAGCACCCTGGCCCTGGTGAGTAGCAAGACACTCAGAAGTGCTAGTGCTCGGCATGCAATCTGCTGCCTTTTGTGGCTGCAGTTTGATGCGAGGGCAGTAGCTCACGCGCTGTTCCATCAGCACTATTGATGTGAACAAAATCCTATTAACCTTCCAGAGCCCTGTGATTCACTGGGTAAGTAAACAACCTCATACTCTCCCTTCTTCCCTTTGCCCTGGCTCAACCTCTCCTTCCAAGCCCTTTCCCAATCCTGCATAATTGACTTCTCCATGCCTGTTGGGGAAATAATAATAATAATAATAATAATAATAATAATAACAACAACAATTATAACAACTGTAAAACATAATGAAGAGTGTAGTCTATGTTAACTATGAAAGTGTTGATGAGTGGATGAGGCTGTAAACTGTGCATGTCTTAAAGACGTTATTTTATAGACTATGAATTATTTTGATTGTCACGACTTGTAAAAGTTGAGACAAATTCAATTCACTGCCCTCAACACTTTTGTCTCAATAAAATACAAAGTATGCTTTAAGCAAACACATCATGCCAATACTGGCTAATCCTGCTGTTATCAACCAAATCTAGCAACCAAGCTAACTCTAGCATTTTTAAACTCAGTCAAATAAGCTTTTATTTAGTTATCATAGTTATTTGAAGAATATCTAACACCTGCAGCATACCCAGATGTGGGAGATCAGGTGAATACTGGGTCAAGGAGATTTTAAAATAAAGGTGTGGTTTAATTTAATTTGCTGCACACATTGAACTCTACACACAAACTAATATTTAAAAAAAGAAAGAAAAATAACTTCACATAATGTGTCTTTCAGTGCTAAAACATTCAATACGAGGGGTATTTAATAAATGTGAAATTTAAATGGAACTGTCAAAGTAACTGCTGGCTTTTCCGTTAATTCCACGGAAATTATGTCTGTTAGTCAGCATAATACCTAGTACTTAGCAAACAATTTTATGTTTCAAACACTGCATCAACTAAATGTGGGGGGCTCCACTGCAGTTACACAACGTTACTAAGGGCACAGTGTATGCATGGGTTATGCAGAGTGTCATGCAGTGGTCTAATATGAGGTATGAAGCTGACAAAATGTAGCATGTCATCACCAAACTTAGTCCTACATTTATGGTGACAAGCCTGAATATGGGTGGAGTGCTAGGTTTCCTGAAGCACAGTTGTTTTTTTTTTCCCTAACATTTCATTTATTTATTCATATATATATTTTTTTTTAACCCGTGGCAGGACCAAGGAATCTACAAATGAAAAACTAAATACCTATCAAAAGAACAAATATGCCAATATTAGGGGTACGTTCTACTGGAAATGATGGGAAGCCTCTTCCCTTGAATTAACACTGAATTATCTAAAGATAAAGATTCCTAAGGTTTATACAATATTAGATTTTCAAGCAGTAATGCTAATTGTGTGCCTGCACTTTAATTCATTGCCTAGAAAAAAAAGTCATCAAACAGCAGTTGCTCAAAAGTTTGTTCCATCTTCAAAACATGTCACCAGAATGGGGCGGTTGCAAAGTTGGAAAGTGTTGCTCTAGAGACCGTGGAGCTGCTGTAGGTGCATACTAGCCATGTTTACATCTGATGTAGCCAAGGTTGTATTTTTCATTGTGTCCAAAGGGTCCTTGACCAAAAGGTTCAAAAAGAAATACGGTATGAAGAAGTAACACATCATTCTGTAGCTTAGCCCTCACCTGGGCTGAGGCATTCCCTTCAGCATTTAATTCCCATATTCAAACAGAGCTCCATTTGCAGTACATATAGACACTCTCTGCTCATGCATTCTAAACACCTGTTACTACTCATTAGCTGATTGTGTGGTTGATGATACATGATTTAGGTAAACAATTGTACACAAGCTAATGGAGTCACTTGAGCTTCAGTGACTTGACTACAAAATGCCATAGCAATACAATTATGTACATCAGACTACATAATCATCTGGAATAATGTGTCAATTACACGTCTGCTTCCACTTTGGGCTACTGTTATGTACTATACCATTTGCAAAATAGACATATTGTCACTTGTAACTGATAAGCAAAAATCATACTGTGTCCTGAAAGCAATCTTGAGGACATTTTTCAAGACACTTCAGGGAGCAATCTTGCAAGGTCTGAAAGCTACACGAGTGCTTGTAGTGTTTGTCCCTATTCACCTAAATACTCTATCAGTGTCTATGGACAGCAGAAGTGATGAGAAAGGGTAGAGTAAGGGTAATAGTGGATGTTCAGTGTACTTTCAACCCTTTCGAACAAGATGTTCTACACAAGAAAAAATGCACTGAGAGCTACCCTGAGTGAAATAAGGGAGAGTAGAATATGGCTCTTACAGAAAGACCTTTAGGACCTGGGAGGGATGAACCAGTGAATAGTGTAAACTGCAGAGAGAATAGAACGTAAAGTCAATGCCAGAATGAAACGTCACATTTCCAAAATGGCAGCTTTGATATTCTATGTAAATGAATGTAACAAGATTTTATGTGGTCATGTAATAGTAAACATTTCATATAGCATAAAAAATTATATTTCAATTGTAGTAATTAAATTGTAATAAACTGACAGTGACAACTTTTTCTTATTTCGTATTGTTTCTAAAACTACCTACAGCTAGAAAGAACAGAATTCAGCAGGTTATTTATTTATATGTGGAGCTCAATAAAAAAATTGAATCTGTTTCATATTTAATCGGTCTCCAAAGTAAGTGAGTTAACTTTTTGTTATCTTCAGAAAAATAAACACAAACAAACCTTGGGAGACTGAAATGTACAGAACATCCCAAAAAAGAGCATCTATGCCAGTCTCTGTTGGCACTTTAAACACGCATGATGTGGGGTTAGGGGAAAAAGGGGGGGATCACCAATAATTATTCCGTATCCGTTCTGGGCTCATCACTTATTTTCCTATCTCCTCTGTGCAGCACTAAGCAAGTGTTCACTACCGACCTGACAAGAATTGTCAATGATTTCTCCCTTGCTCTGCTGACAATCCCTCTGTGTGTGTGCAAGGGATTTAATTCCTCAAGCTGCTCCACAGTCAAAGGCTAATTTTGTGCTACGCGAATTAGCAAAAGCAACTGAAAAGCCGAGGACGACATAAACCCAGGCTGCCATCTCTCAGAGTGCAACTCTCAGCTCATTATAATCAAGTACAGGCTTCAAGCTTCGTTCTAGAACTCAGACATGTTCTATATATTACACCACATTCTTTGAGTCACAGATTTGCGTTTTTTAGCACTTGCAGCACTCATTCTGGTTTTGTTGAATAATTATACCAGCTACAGAACAAAGGGTATCTGTTCACATTTGCCAGCGCCACAGAGAGTGCAGTGTCGGGCCAAGAAGGGCGCAGTGTTGTGCCAAAAAGTGTTCGGTGAGCAAATGAGTTTGCCATCAGTATTCCTTGCCATGCTGTGCTCTCCCTGTAGTGTCTCAGAAATGAGCAGAGGGACTGCGGCTGGGGGAGAAAGGAGGGCCCGAACGGCCAAAAACACAGCAATGATATTTTTCATGAGTCACTGTAAATGGCCGCCACATGGCTGAGGGATATTTTATTCTGAAATGTCTTTTAATTTGTCCCTAAAGCCCTCGAGGAGCTTTTTCTTTTTTTTTTTTTTTTTTTTTGTCGAAGCAGTGGTGTTGGCAGGGGGGGGGGGGGCAGTAATTAGGACACCCTGTGTGCTCCGCTGAGGCCATGGAGAGCAGCCGAATGGAAAAACATTGGCTACATTGTGGAAAGGAAACATCTGGAGTATTGTGATTCAGAGACATCGGAAACGAAAAATACAAAGGGGATTACAATCAATTAGGCCTGTTACTAATGCGCCTGTAACTGCAGTAATGGTACATGTTGAGGTTGATGTGCATGGGACTGTGCATACCCAAGAGCCATTTTAGTGCATTAGTCCATAAAAAAGATAAATGACCAAGAGTAGTTGAGGGGGGAATTCAATTAAATAGCCCGTGTTGTTTATGTAATTGTAGAGGGCATTCACCCAGTACAAGGCCTACAGAGGTTGTGCTTTTTTGCTTATTTGCTGATAAACGTCAGGGAGTTATAATATCTAGTGTCTTCGTTTTGATCCTATCCTTATCGTTGTTCCACATGTCACACAGAGAATTCTTTTGTATTTAAAGGCCAAACAAACAAATCACAGAAATATTGCTAAAAAGATAAAACTCAATGTGCCAAAACAAAATGTAATAAGCTACAGCAGTAAGACAAAAATGCATGAAGAATCCTGTGCATGTAGTCTAAAGCATACCATCATAGATTTCAACAGGTGTACTAATCAGAAATAGCTCAAGCAAGACGTATCTCCTAGTGATCAAGAAAGACACGACACACCAATCAGCTCAATACAAAATGCAAAGAACAACTCATAGTTGTGCTGTTACTCTGTAGAGTGTGTACTTGAGTTGATATGCATGATGTATATATATATATATATATATATATATATATATATATATATATATATATATATATATATATATATATATATATAATATATATATATATATATAAAGAACTAGACCTCGGTGACCAATAAATCTGCCACCATCAGATCCCCACTAAGCACTCATTATAAAGAGAAAATCAAGCTTACACTCTTGGTTCCCATATGACAAAATCCACAGGAGTATCTGCTTCCACTTTGAAAAACAAAATTAACTCTAAGGGGCTCTAGAGTAGAGACCTCCACATCAGTGAAGGTGTTTGGCCTTGGATCAGAAGCAGGAAATATGGCCACAGTCATAAGACTGTGAAAATTCCCCAAAATATGAAAAATTTACCAATGAAACCAGTTCTCCAGAAAGATCCAAAACAAAAATGATTAGGTGTACTTTGTGATATTTAAATGCACGTTTTGAGTTTTTTTCTCTACATCAAACAAAAAAATTAAAATGATTTTTGATCTGTGAATTTGCATCTACACTGCTATTAACACAAGAGCAAGATACATTTACATATTTTGACATGTTGTCCTCACATAGTTTAATGTATGTCATCATAGATGACAGCAGTTGGCTTTGAGCCGGTGCTAATCAGTACATACTCATGTCACTAAGGTGAAGTGTATCTCTTAGTTGTCTCGCATTGACAGACTCTCTAGGGAGACTGGTACCTGTCGCCATTTAACATGGCCAAGAACCACCTACTGCTGCAGAAACAGATTTTTGACTGACAGGCAAAAGGACCAATCACAAGTCTATTATATTGGCATGACATGTAGAAGAAGCCAATCAGAATGCAACTGGCAGAATCCTGACTGTGAGGCCAGATTAACGCACCGAAGAGCTGCGTTCCAAAGCATAGGCTGCAGCTGAGGTAGGACATATCCTCTTAGTAACCCAATCACACAAATGGAACGGTCTAAGGAGGCTGCGTCATGGTGTCATCCGAAAAGGTCTTATCTGCCTTGAAGCACTAACATGACCAAGTTAAAATAAGTTGTATTTGTTAATTAAAATTTTCCTGCAACACAATACTATTTACATGTTTTATTAAAAGTCATACTTCAACATTAAACACTTAAACTTCAACTTACCTTTACATTTCAATACTACTAAAAGTATTATTACTTTTTCTATGGCACTGTAATATGGCGGTAATAAAAAAGAGAATCTATGTAAGCCTAGTTTTGCTGGACTGCCATTAGCCACATAGCCATTGTCAGAGAGGTGTTTCTGGCATTTCAAAAACAGGAAAGCCCAGAATACATACCCTTGTCATTGGAACATCTGGAGAAGCTTTGGTGCTTCATATCAATGTCTTTGTTTCCATGTGATTGTGTTGTACAGAAAATATGGAGGGCAGGACTAATTAATGCAGAAATGAAAAAAGGAGCACAAAGTTTTGTTCACAATATAACACTGGAATCAGTGCTTTTCTTATGCATTTTAATTTAAAATGATTACTAGATGCTTTAACACCAATGAACAACGACTCAAGAACACTCACGTGAAATAAGACAAATTCAGCAGTCCACCTCTCTCTGTGAGATATAATACGCGTGTAAATGTTGAAGAGTTCAGAGTCGTCCTGCCGAGTTTGTGAACTATTGGCTCTGGCCAATGCTCATGGTGTTGCACTAAACACAGCCCCAGAAACACACAAACTGAGCGTGTTCCTGTCTTATTTCCTATTATTCAGCCAAGAGTTCAATATTATTCAATGCACCTATTGTTCGTTGGTTCCAGCCGGGAACAATTTATTTATGTTGGTGAAAACGCAACAAACAGTTCAAAATTTAGTTCACAAATTTGAATGTGAAATATGGCTGAACTAACAGTTCCTACTCATGGTTGAGATATTCAGCTGAGTTCAGTTGCAGCCTAGGCTTTGGAACACAGCTAAGATATCAGATCCTCTAGCAAATTGTGGGCAGAATGTCAGTGGCTGAGATGAATCTCTTAGTAACCAGGAAAGACATAACCGTTTTATCTGATTAACTGAATACAAGAAAATAAATAAATAAATAAATAACCCCCCCCCCCCCAAATAAATAAATAAATAAATAAATATTGTTAATAAACAGTGTGCCTCAGTCATTTCATTAAATCTGGCTTATGAATATGTAATAAAAATAAATTAAAGCTGGAACAGAAACAGACAACAACTAGTGGTTGGGCTTTGTTTTGTTAATTTAGTGAGCGCAAGCAACATGCAATATCTGAAATGCCTATGGTCTTTTCTGCTTTAGATCCTTTAGGGTATGTAAATTTGACCAGATCACTTTTTATATTTATGACCTACCAATGCGAGCACTCGGTGTTCGAGTGTGTTTTTACTCTAGAGATTAGCACAATTATTTTATATAGATCCCATAAGCCAGTGTACTCTGTTGTCTGTCAAATACCAATTAGTACAGAGACGCTTGTGTGTGCGTTGGCTTTTTGCCGTCATCTTTTTTTCATTGTGTGTCTTTGTCTTAGACGTCTTCTTATGGATTTAAAGCTCACATCTGAGAGAGCCAAGCTGAATCGGAGGATTTTTCCATAATAAAGGACACAGAAAGTCTAATTATGGTGCTGTCAGGGGATTTTATACATAGCTGTGATGAAAATGGGATCTGCATTATTATAGCGGCTCCTCCTGATCAAAAACCACATTGGCAGTCCCTCTCTGATTCCTCAGTATTTTGTGTAATATACTGTTTGTTCTCAAAGGTATCTGCAATAGAAAACATCTCTTGCTTTGTAATTACGGGGACTCTCTTTTCAAAATAATAGTCTAAGTTATATGCTACAGAAGACGTCCGGGCTCAATTATCTGTGGAGGGGAAAAACGCATCATTTTCTACTGATGATCTACTGTGCAAGAGTAGTAATAGAAAGTGAGGTTTGGATCCCAGGTGGGCTGTGCACCAACCATAGTAGGGGGTCTCAGAAAACACAAATTTCTGTGTTCATACTGGAAGCTCCAAAGAGATGCAGTGGAAGGCAAGCATGGCTATAGTTTGCTGTAAACCCAGTGAGACATCCTCTGAAAAGGAAACACTTAAATGTAACTCTGGATGTCATTTGAAGTCTCAAAAACTGGTTCATCCCACATTACAGTTGTTGGGATGAGTCTCAAGTTGTCATCTGTAAATATGGGGAAAAAATAATTAGATCTTATCTGAAGTTATTTATAACTGGCTTTGGCTGGCAAGTACACTGTGGCCTCCTCTCTCTCGCTCACTCTCCTTGTCACTCTGGAGAATGTGGACCCGTGAGATAGAACGCACAAACATTTCATTAACCACATGCTAATGAGCTCCATGCTAATGTTTGCATACATTACTGCCTGTGCGAAGAAATCGCAGACACTCAAGCCAACCCCTTTTTTCCCGTCTTTGCTTCACTATTTCTGCTATTGTTTGTTTAGATTTTTCAGTCATTGTTGTCAAAAGATTTATCATTTGGGATTGCTCGACAGGTCAGGCGAGGTTAATTACAAACCCTGCCCTTGAGATATCACACCCAGGCTACTGGCAATACAATTCAAAACGCTAGGAGCATGAGGGTGTTTTTTGTTTATTAGTTAATATCACCCTAAAACACTATGTTTTGAATCTTTTTTTTCATCCACTGCAAAATAATTGTGAAAACCTTTGGTCAAATGTCATGTTTGTATGATTTTCTAAGTGAAAATAAGTTAGCGCTTACTCTTCTGGGAGAAAATTTAAATATGGCACAATGCCACAAAACGCTTTACTTGTTGAGTTTATTACACATGAACTTATCCTTCACTACCTAATCTAAACAACCAGGGGGACCCAAATTGTGCATACGACTGCAGACAAAGCTTTAAACCTAGCTTATGTTGTGTGCTGTCCCAGTGTCAGCGCAACAAGAACGTTTCAGCCTGTACTGGCACGCAAAATAATGTGTAACCCACAATGACACTCCCAGGCTGTTTCCACGCACAGAATGTTTTGCCCGTACCTAAACACAGAGGATGTTTCTGCCCGTTTTGAAACACAAACTGAAAGGCATGTGCATGAGTCAGCCATAACCTCCACAGAACCTGACTCCATCTTCACCTGCTGTAGTGGCACAGAATAAAAGGAGGTGTCAAGCAACAGCTCTATTTCCCCAATGGTGGAGATAAAAGAATTCAGACAATAAGGACAGGGCATGAGCTTTTTAGCATTTTAAATTTTGCAAATATGTAAATATGCCTCTAGTCTCCTGCATCTAGCTTTCTGGTACAGCATCAAAATGGAAAAAAAAAAAAGTGCTTTCTGTTCCAACAGCAAAAACAAGAGTAAGTCAGAAAGGGGTTTCGTTCATACTTAGTCAAAATCAATGTTTTGTTTTATGAAATACTGAACGCTGACCTCCAGTAAGTGAAGGTCAAAACACAGTATGTTGCTATATGAGGGCATATTGCAGAAGGAAGGAACATTATACAGTTTTTTTTTTCCCAAAATAAATAAATAAAAATGCTCTGCATGGTCCTAACCTCTGATCTATCGTGCTACAGTATACATCTGACAATGTGTTTCACCACCTATCTACAGAAGACAGCACACACTAGATGAAAGGCTTGAATAATTCACTACTGTGTAGATTACACCACTGTCCATGTATAATGGACACCTAATGTAATTTCATGATGAGAAACTGTGATAGCGTGTGATGACGCAATACTTAAAATGAAGTATGAGCCACTCAAATTATCTGAATCCTGATAAGCAAATGCAGACAAAAAAAGACACCCAATTATAGCCCCGCATTTAGCTGTAATTACTCTAATTATGAATTGTGGCCAGAAATGTTTCCCAAAACACTAACACAATAAAAGCAATATACTTTTGTTGCCTCTTATAATTCAAAGAGCAATTTTTGTAGCTTCATTATGATTTTTGTGAAATATTCATGACACAAAAAAAGGAATAACAGTGTTGTATAACGATCCGGGGACTGATCAGTTATTTCTGTCCAATGGGATGTGTGTAGTTCCAGAGATGGCCTCTTCAGGTAGCGTCTTCAATCAAGATAAGAAGCATTGCAATCAGTTGGAGAGGAAGGAAGTACACAACTACTCTTGTTGCTAAGAGACAGGTGCAAAAAGAAAGTTCTTCTTTGGGAGAGCCTAGTACTTGTGTGGTCAGGTCAAATGTTTCTGAGCTCATGTGCAGGTGTTCTTGGCAGGGAATCACATATAAATAAACGGAATACTTTCAAAATGAATTTATCGTGAGCAAATGAACCAAACTTGAGTTCTACAGCAAAGGAAATAGGTCTATGAGAGATTATCTTGTATATTTCAGCAACACTACATTTGATAGCACACTGATCAAATACAACTTCATGTGCACAAGACATCTCTCTCTGCTTTAATGCAGGCTGGCCATATTCGCACGTTGTGTATGTTTTGAGATTCAAATTTGATTTTTTGAATCACGCCTAAAACAGTCTAAAAACAGCCCACTTACCACAGCAACAGTTCAGCTTCATACCTAAAATTAGACCCCGTCTGTGAAGCTCTGGTTGACTTGTGTGTGTACACGGTTCCCTTAGTGGCACAGTGTATGACCAGACTAGAGAGCGGAGCTGCGCTGAGAGCAGCCGTATCTCACTAATCTCAGCACAGCCTGGGGATTGAGATTTTAAAGTGGGTGTCTAATGCTGACAGTATATCTAAATATTCACTGAATATACCTGCTGAAGCTCCGGCACCCAAAACATGTAGTTTGGGAGAGCCCTATTTAACACGTCACTCTTGCTTTGATACAGAAGCAGCAGTGAAAAACACATAGTGAGATCCTGCTCTGAAATAATATGCTGTGCATTGTACCTGTGTAAGTTGTTTCAGCCTTCAGAAAAAACTTGTCTTGACAAGTTAGGTGCAGATCCAGCCTTAAGGTTGGAGTAACTGTCCTGGGACTGAAAGGTCGTCAGTCTGATGATAATAAGTGAACGAACACTGCTTTTTCCTTCTTCAACATTCACAGTTTAAGTGTCATTAAGCAAGGCACCTAACCTGCTCCGTGGCAGAACATCTAGCCAGGCAAAGCTATTGGTACTTTACAACTGGGATGGACTCGACTCAACTTGGCTTGACTTGTTTTTAGCTGGTCGTTTTTCCACTAGCACAGCTCCTCAGCGAAAGCCCATCTCTAACAGAAACCACGGGATTTGAAAACCACAATGCCGGTGTTATAGTTAGGTGATGTTATCTCGTTGTGTGTTTACGTGTTGTTTCTTGGACTGAACACGGCTCCATGGTCCAGTTCTCACAGATTTTCTTGTTGCATTTTTGGATTTTACTTGAGACTTTCATGGGCCACAGACACAAGGAGCATTTGAACTCTTCAACACACTTCGGGGTATGGTGCCGTTGTGAGTGGAATAAAAACAAATATGACCATTGCTGTAACTTCAGAGATTCTACCAGAGGCGAGTTTGTGATTGAGCTCTGTACTTCGTATTGACTGACTGGTCTCTCTGAACAATCAGTGCTCTGCAGGGTTAACACATCATGATTTAGTACTTACTCAGCTTGATTCACACCAGGCACAAGCAGGGAGGGAAAAGAAAAAGGTACCCTCTTGCAGGGACCAGATCTGGCCAGTGGAAAAGCAAAAGAGCCAAGCCGAGCCGAGTCATGTAGGTTCCATGCAGTGGAAAATCTCCATAACAGTACTGTAAGGAAACATCATGCCTGGCATGTTTCTTCTATAATGTTGTGAGTTAACTTGTGTTCACTTAGACCATGTGCTAAATGTTTTTTGATCAGACAAGATAATCACTATAATCAGCTGTTGAAAGAATACTTTGCCAAAAAAGGAAATGAAGGTATTGAAATGTTTTAGTGTTTCATATAGAGACTATAACCTTCACAACTATTTTTTTATGAACGAAAGAAAACCATCCATCCAAATGCTTGTAGACTTATTTGTGTTGCTTAAGACTGACACATGCCAACAGATATTCCACAGTTGAAGAGCAGTTGAGTTGTGGAGCAGTTGACCTGCATTCTGTGGGGTGATGACACTCCATCCAATTCCACTGGGGTGACCTGGTGTACCTGACCTGACCTGTGTTTATGTGGCTAAATGCAATCACATTCTCACCACTGTGTTTCAATATGTAGAGTAAAGCCTTCCCAGAAAAGTGGAAAACATTACTACAAAGAGCAAACAAGCACTTATAAAAAATAAGAATTTCAGAGGGAAAAACTGGAGACCCATGTCTACAAATTGTTGGCTTAGTGTACCTTAATTTATTCAGACTACAACAGTAAACAGTGGTAGATGTCTTTTTGTAAACTGCATAAAAGAGCGCATGGTGTAGATCTTAAATTAACCATCTGTGTGTAATATCTTCTATTCCAGCTACACTCTGACATGGACAGTGAAGACGGCTCTATTAAGTATGTCCTCACAGGAGATGGAGCCGGAACAGTTTTTGAGATTGATGAGAAATCAGGTGACATCCATGCCACCAGAAGACTGGACCGAGAAGAGAAAGCCTCCTACACGCTGAGCGCGAAAGCAATCAACAAAACCTCTGGACAGGTCCTGGAGAGGGCCTCCGACTTCATCATCAAAATCCATGACATCAATGACAATGAGCCAAAGTTCAGTAAGGACACCTACGTAGCCAGTGTGCCAGAGATGTCCAACACTGGTGAGTTTGCTGGCAGGGTCCCTTTAGTTCTACCGCTGTGCAAACTTTGACCTATTGACATATGTAAGTGTTTAAAGAGCCCTGGTCAACTGACATCTACTTTTCTGTAGAATTGATCCAGATAACCCAAGTACTTTATATTTTCGGGACATCAAGGAGTCACCTCCATCACCACAAATGAGCATTCACCTGGGTGATGTCACAGCAGTCAGTATGCAGATCACACATAAGCTATTAAGTAGAGGGGAGACAAGAGACAAAGTCTGAGACAAATAATTGAAGACGGGGCTAATTAAGAGGCTAGAAGTGGCCACTGTGGCAGATTTAGCCGAACAATATGGTAAGACACCTACTCTACCTGGTTTTTAAATCTCATTTGAAGGACAGCATCATTTATTTAGTAGTGTCTTCGACACTGCACTCAGTCATTGGGATCCACACACAACACAGCGAGAGTGCCCCCTATTGGCTCCACCAACACCACCTCCAGAACCCACCAAGCTTTACTATGATGTTTCCTATTTAAGTACTGGCCATTTCCAGACCTACTTAGCTTCAGTGGTTTTGCGTATTCTGAAGTGCATGTGCCTTATTTAAAGAGGGTTAACATCATCTACAGGAAACAAATCAAATATAAAATAGGGCACAGTAAGTTGTAATACAGTTAAAATGCATTCCACACTTTTAAAATAAAACAAATATAACAAATAAATAAACAGCCCTTGTGCATTACAATGTTCAGAACGGGTACTGAACGTGCATTTATGTTCACTCCGAAAATGAAACACGTCATCTGACAACTTTTGCACAGCTGAGAAACTTCATTCAGTCAAACATTAATGTTTGTTATTTTGCATGTGCAAAAGCAGATGGTGATTCCTGAGTGCGCTGAAATGAGCTTTGCTGTTTGTCTGAGATGCACTTAAACTGAAGTACTTCTTATTCAACAAGAAGAAATTCATCAACAGCTCCACTGAATTTACACATCAACTATCCCCTCCGGTTATTGGATTTCGCTCTTGAAGAAGAGTGCCTCTATAAACAGACCTCATACCATGTAAAATAAAACAGTGTCTACTAAGGACTGGTTTGTAAATAAAACATCTCCATAATCCTGTTGGGAGGTGCCTTTTTGACCCCCTAAAAGATTGCTTTCCTAACAGAACAACGGCATGTGTGGCTCTGGAGGAACCAGTCATGTCGCCACCACTGGCACATTCAGAGCAAAACACGACACACTGCAGGGCTGAGAGCACCGCAGTTAATAAGCACACACCAAATAAATTTCTTTCCAGGCCACTTTAATTGCTGTCATTTAAACTATGACGAACATTCAACCTCAGATAATTTGCCTTAAGGGATAAAAATTTTACTTCACCCAGTTTTAATTAATCCCGTTATCATAAATGATTTTTACACCTATTAAGACAAACAGACTCCATCAAAGTAGATGAATGCAACAAAGCAAACGGAAATCCATTACTCGTTATGAAGCCCCAAATTAACCTGCAGCTTTATCGCAAATGAATCAAAACTCATTTGCTGATGAGATAAAGCATGGCAGGCTGTTTTGATTAGAGATTCTGGGCAATGATATCATAATCATTATTGATCTTAATGATCATGACCAGCAAATGAATCAACACCCTAGAAAAATTAATCAAAAGTTAAATGAGTGTCACACAAAGTGTAGCAGTACATACATTTTCTGTTTACCACTCCTCAACTCTTTAACTGGAAGACCCCAAGTAAGCTCACACAGGAACTCTGTACATTGCAGGGTGTTAGAATTGATATGCTAATCACATTATTGTTAAAGTTAATTAAAATACATATAAATAATGGAATAGTGTTTGTTTTTTATATTTGAGCCTGTTATGCAGCTGTGCTACTTAACTGATCTTAAGCTCCAGCGTTGTTTAATAGCTACTGGTTCTTAGAATAGTGGTGTTCATGCTCATGTTAATGAAAATCCAAGTGTATATCATTAAAAAATAAATAAATAAATAAATAAAAAATTACCTTTACTTTATAAAAGGAGTAGAGATTCCTATATATTTGAGGTATGTGCCAGTCCCAATACATTTTTTATTAAATTATTATAAGTACATATAGGCCAATGCAGATAATGTATGATTCATATTAAATGAATAAAGATATTTGAAATAAATCCAATTTAGGATTACAGAAAAATATAACATATTTAGGAATACACAAAAATGAATAAATTACAGATCTTTTAGAGCAGCAGCCAACCATCACCTAACTTTACAAAAAGTGGTATACATCATCAAATATTGAGTTGAAATAATGAAACATTTGTCTGGTGCCAATCTTAATCAAAAATACTCAGCTCCAGATCTGATGCAGTTATCATTGTGTGTCTTTGCTAATCCAATACTAAGAGCTGAGTGTTTGATTCTAAGGATATAAAACAGTTTGGAATTTGATCCAAGTTCAAAATCTGGCCGTTTTTGAATCTTTAACTGAAAAAAAAACATCCCTAGTGGATTTCACTGGGGTGAACATTACATGCAAGAACAAGTTGGAAATGGGCTCTTTAAGATTGTTCCATTTTGCACTTTCTTCTGACTTTCATTTGGTGGATTTCCTGCAAAACAGGAAGTCACATACATTTTATATATATATACATATACAGTAGGCAGAGGTAAAAGCAGCAGTCTTAATGGACCTCTCTGTGGCTCCCTGAGGCTGTGGCACTTGAAACCCTGCATGTCTGTCTGTCTGTGTGTGTGTGTGTGTGTGTGTGTGTGTGTGTGTGTGTGTCTCCCTCTCTCTCTCCCCCAAGCCCCTGCGCTCCCTTTCATTTGTGTATTTCTCTGCGGGGTTCAGAGTTACATCATCCACAGCACTCTGACTCTAAATGGGACACTGCATTCATTCGCTGCCTCGTTTTTTTCCCCTCCTTCTTCTTCTTCTTCTTCTACTTCTCCTCTCCTTCTCGTCCCGCTCGATGCTGCAAGGATTCAAACAGCATGTGTGGAGTGGAGGGGGGTCATGAGGGGCACTCGCATTTAAACTGAACAAACCGGCCATGTGTCGTGAACGTGCTCTCAGTTAATCAGGCCTGGCCATCCGTGAAGAGTGAGCCCGCGCTCGCTCCATGTTAGCCCAGTGCCATTGGACTGCGACAGATGTTTCCACGTTCATTAGTATTCTCTGAGCTGGTCAGAAAGTGAACGCCACTCAACAGAGGTCCGGGATGCCAAGGACAGTGTGGATAGGTGGCCCAGAGACAGCATGTGCAAAAGGCCCACCTTCAGAAGCGAGACGGTAGAGGGCCGGGTCACCTTTAAAGTCCATTCCCCAAAGTACACAGCCACAAGAAAAAAAAATAACAGAAAACAAACATTATCTGTTTGTCAAAGTTCAAAATATATAAACTGTTCCCGCACAAAAAGTACAAAAAGGCTTGGGTGGTATAGCGAACAATGCCACTGTCCTCTACAGGGGTTAGAGTATGTTCTTAGTTACAACATGTTAACAATGTTAAAAACACAGGAAAAAAATTATTAAAGCCTAGAGTAACAAAATGTGGTACATTTATGTTCCCTATCCGACGGCACTGAAGACACCCTTTATATTACCACTGAAATCATGTGAGGGTACAATCCAGACACAGTTCAGTACATTTTTATTAATAGTATAGGATCAAAGTTGCAGTACAGGAAAGAAGAGAGCCATTTAAGCTGAAACAAGCAGTGCGTGACTGCGACAAATACCACTGGAGTGGCAAAATCATAATGAGAGCCTTTTTTTTTTGGTCTTCACATCAGGTCGGCTGTCTATTCACAATATGATTTTTTTATATTTATTATTTCATCATTTTCTGACATATTTTCTTTTGAATTTCTATTAATAAAAATGGAACTTCCCTCTAATTGTAATGTCTAGATACTACAGTCTTCTAAAGCAATTGTTGAATGGAAAATGAAAGCCTAAAAATGTCATGCTACAATAATTTGAAATAGCCTACTTTTGGTTTAATTAGGCTAATTATTATGTTTCTTTGAGCAGATCAGACCATGTTACTTGAGTTAGACTATCTCCAGCAGAACAGGATGTCAGCAGAGCATGAAAAAGGATGGGAATGACCCAGTAGCAGCAGACAGAGGAAAAACATGACTATCAAAGAAATGTCCATCTCATAGCAACGTCGGAGTAATTATGAGATTACGATTTAGATACGAAGCACCACGAGATAAGCCGAACAGGGATAAAAGAGCGAGTGATCTAGCAACAGCTCGCCTTCATCACTGTTCACACTGGGGGGTGCACACACATTTACATGTTTTAATTACAACTCAAAGGGTGTGCACATATGCTGGATTAACACCACCAAGATGTGTTCGCACCAACATGGTGGAGGCCATGGCGGCTTTGGTCTTTCTTTCTTATTTATATTTGTTGTCATACCATTTGAAAACACCAGCTGTCGTTTACATTGGGTGAACATTCCATGACAAAACGAAAACCATGAAAAATATTTACATTATCTAATATCCAACATTATTTTTTTGGTTGTATTTTTAGGGATAGTTTTCTTACTGAAGAAAGAAAGTTGTTGTTTTTCTTCAGACTTCTGATGGTCAATTATCAGTCATAAATCCTAAAATCAAGGACAAAACACACACACACACACATATATATTGATTGTAAAATTAATTATAAAAAAAAAAAACAATGTGTACAAACTAAGGTGCTGACAGCTGTGACATTTTTTACAGGTTAAAAAATGTGGGCTACTTTATCCTGTTAATCCTGAGCAATGTCACAGTGAGTCCAGACAGAGCCCACACAGAATCACCGCACAAACCCCAGACAGGGCACCTGTCCATCACAGGGCATTACACAGTCAGTCAATCACACCTGTGGACAGATTTGATTAGCCAATCAACCTACCAACAAGTGTACTCACATTGTGGGAGGAAACCCATGCAGACACAGCAGGGAACACCGACTCCTCAGACACTGATACAATACAATGACTGGAACAGTGAGGCAGTGGCATTAGTTGTTGTGTAACCCTCCTGCGCAATTCCTATATTCTAAACTTTAAGATATATTTACCATCCAATAATATCCCAAAATAAACATAATTATAATATGGAATAGTAATGAGAGACAAATAATGTTAGAACTTTTTAATAGTGAACGTTTACTATAATACTGAGCCTATCATTTTATATTCCAGATATTACTTTAACGAAAACATAGTGCTGCCCCCTAATGCTTCACAGGCATCGCTACCCACCCCATATTTTCTTGTGATTTTTCACACCCAAGTTTGACTTCATCATACCACTGAGTATGTCTCTGAAGACCTTAAGTAAATGCTCATATCAGACATTTTGAATCAGAATATAATTCCCTATGGGAAATAGCACAGACATTTCAATTCCAATGTAGCAATATAGGTTTTTGTCCTGTGTACATTTGTCCTCTAAATGTCACTGCGTTCTCTGAATCACTCGTTAAGAGATCAAAACAAGTATACTACTACATGTAATGAGTAATTTGATCAGCCAATAATTTACATTTCTACCAGCAAGAACTCTCATGCTCATACGTCTACAGGTCTAGTGTGTCTCTACATTGGAATTAATTGAGCGCTTGCAAGAAGAACAACATCAGCCATTACCATTTTATTACCATATTCCAGTGATTGCTTTTCTTATCAAAATAGAAAACGGATAAATATACGCTAATTAAAAAAAAGAAATGCAGTGCTTTATTTTAAATACAGGACATCAAACATTTTCATGTCACACACAAAGTGTTATTTTTTTTCTTTTTTTGCAAGGACCGTATATTTCATTTGCTTCTATTTCCTTCTCTCAATCTTATTTCTTCTCATTCAGTAGTTATTCTGAACTCATTATTGTTCCTCTCTTCTTACCCAGGTTCATTTGTGATGAGAGTAACAGCTACAGATGCTGATGATGAATCTTATGGAAACAGCGCTAAGCTTGTGTACAGTATACTACAGGGACAGCCGTACTTCTCTGTGGAGCCAGAAACAGGTACGTACATTAGAGCATGAAAGTATGTTGACTGCAGCTGAATTCATACATTTATCTGTTTACTCAGTGATACATTTTACATGATACTATTTGTACTTCTCCAGTATAGTATGCGCTGTTTTTGTTGCTTTGTGCACTGACACATTTGGAAGCTTTGGCTGCACAGCTTTTGCCTCCCTCCGTTCGGCTTGTGCTGATGTCAGGTAGTCGGTGTACTTTGAGCACTTTCTGCCTAAGTGAACAATTTGTGTCTTTCTGGGGCACTGTTTTGAAAGTGGTGTGCTGCAGCTACAAGCTGACTCCTCTGGACCAGCCTGAGCGGCCCACACGGCAGGCTTTTTTTCTTTATCTCATTCAGTTTCCAGAAATGTAGAATGTTGCTCTTTGAATCTACAAGGGCAAGGTTACTGGTCTATACTTTCCTGAACGAGATGTATACTCACACACTCCGTATAATAGAAAAAATATACACAGTGTCAGTTAGGAAACTAAAGGGCACGCTAAATCACACGGGCAAAATTCAGTGCATCGAGCCTGACAGTCCAGTTACTTGAGTGATTTCAATTTGCTTCTGATGAAGCTAAAATATCTGACTGATGGTCTGCTTTATTAAATAAGGTTTCTGTCTGAATGAATGAGCTTTTTGTCTAAATCAATGTGAAATGATTACGCCAGACTAAAATCGATGCTGTGCAGCTAGTGTTTAGAACAGCCTCCTCTAAAGAAATATTCCGCCGATGTTTCTGAACTTCTGCATACTTCATCATCCCAATGTAAATAAAGTCTCTCAGAGTGATTCAATATGAAAGAGTGAATTGTAGAGGATCTTCTGTATCTTGAAATGGTTAGTGACAGGAAGCACAGGTCCCAATGTCTGCAACTCAAATGTGAATACGTTAAATATATTCAAAGCATCCAGTGAATCTACAAATATGTTTGAATGATGCAATGTGGATCATGATTGAATAATTAAATAATTGTAATTATCAGCATTATTTTGCCATAAATGCACTGATGAGTTAAGTATTCTACACGGTATATTTTAGAGGCATTAAATTATTCAGATGTCTAGTTTCTATCACCACTACTTAACAATGAAGCATTTCACATCAAACACTTTGGATCTCTGAAACAGGATTTGAATTCCCTTTAAAATAATAATAATAATATTAAAAGTTATTCCACATATTTTTCCAAGTGAAATCTTTAAATGACATGACATTATATTTTGTGTAGGTCTTATTTACCCATTCAAAGTGGTTTTTCACACTTATGCAAACCCTCCCAATCTCTTTTGAATATACATTTCATCTCTTCAGAGCCAATCACACTTAGTACCACAAATAAAATAAAAAAAGCATGAAATTCATCACTCTAATATGACCAGCTTGTGTGGGTTGGTTTGCTCTCAGGTGTGATAAGGACAGCTCTACCCAATATGATTCGAGAAAACAGAGAGCACTACCAGGTGGTGATCCAGGCTAAGGACATGGCAGGACAGATGGGAGGTCTCTCAGGGACCGCCACAGTCAATATCACACTGCTGGATGTCAATAACAGCCCTCCACGCTTCCCTCATAGTAAGTGCCTCTATTTGCATTCTAGAGATGTTATGGGATAGTGTAGGGAGGAAAAAATCAAATGCACATTTCCATTTGAATGAAGCCTCACTTAGTTTCATTGAGTCCTGATGCCAAGTATCCATGAGGTTATCTTTGTAATCCCTGTGAACTTTTAACTCTTTATGCAAACATCCCTCAATCCCGATGGCTAAGAGGAACGATGTAGTACAAAAAACTGCTCAGGGCATATTTCCATACTGGCCCAGAAGACACATTATGAAGAAAGAGAAATACTTACAAGAGAATGAGAGAGTGAGCATGTGTGTTAGAGCATGAGAGAGCGAGAGAGGGGGAGAGAGAGCACAGTTGGAGCTTCTTTTAGTTTGATAATCCCTCTTTTCGCTACACTCTCAAATCCAATACATGAAGCAACATCAGAAACACACAAGCTTGGGAAAGGGGAAAAAAAGAGAGGGAAAATATATGAAAAACTCCAGTGGTTCATTGGAGCTGAGATTCTATTAAACAATAACCAAAGAAAGGCAGCTTTGCCTCTCCCCCGAGACGAGGGTAAACAAATAGACAAATACACTCTGAAGCACTGGAGTAAAGAACAAAGAGTTCACTCAAACACCTGGCTGTTTACTCAATTTATTCACTCTTTCCTCTCCCCCTCCCCCCACCCTTCCCTTGTTCCTCCTTGAGGTGCCTACCACCTCAGCACACTCGAGTCAGCTGAAGTGGGATCTTCTGTTGGGCGGATCAAGGCTAACGATGCTGACGCCGGTGTGAATGCAGAGATGTGGTACAGCATTTTGGACGGTGATGGCCAGGACATGTTTAGCGCCATCACAAACGCAACCACTCAGGAGGGGGTGATCATAGTCAAGAAGGTGAATGGCTCATGTTTCAAACATGCTTTAAATAACTACCCTGTACCCTGTACTTAGAGGAACATGAACAAGCTCGGACACACTGGGTCTGATAACGTGCAGGATCTGAAATATGATAATGTTTCTGCTTATTTACTTAAATGTAATATATCTGACATAAAAGATACATAAAAAGCATTAAAATGACCTTCTTTTTCTACACTCAATGTCTACTATCAGCTCTACGGACCTTATATGTGCACTTTGTGGTTCTACAATTATAGGCAAGTACATTTGGTGCTCTGCACACTTTGTGAACTCCCACAGGACATCCACAGTGCAGGGATTATTTATGCATGGTATACCGATACTAGAAAAGTATTTCAATACCTAGTCACTAAAAACGTTACAATGCACTATATAATTAGCACCGGTACTTTAAGAAGGAGTGTTTTAAAATAAGAGTGGCATGTCCAATGAGTGCCACAAGGGGCAGTGTGCACCCACAGTGCTTTGCTTCCTATCCCTCCCTTAATGACTTATCAGATCTTCTAGCAAGTTATTTAAAAAACAAAATAACGGACTAGCACCAGTGACTTTCTGTACAAACCTACTTTTTATAGAAGAGAATCGCCAGTAGCACAACTCGTTAGAACACTGGGACTGACCGTGGGCGGGAGAGACAGCTCTCTCTTCACGGCTTCTCTGCTCCCAGAGACTGAGCTCCAGGAGACACAACTCCCTCGACGCAGCTCGTCTGCTCCAGAGATGGAGCCGCACAGTCGGTCCGTGCTGCAGCTCACACTGATCAGAATGAGCTAAGAATGTGTAAAAAGTGCTGCCAAAGACACATTTGCTTCCTTTTATGTTGAATTAATTGATTTTTCTGACTGCCTGAACTGAGATCACATAATTGATTGAGGCATTCAGCTTTATTCAAAGAGTAAACACTTATGAATGTATGACACGGGACCAAAGGCATGATTGGACCCAGCAATGGCGAAACATCACGTGTGATGTCACACTTAACAAGGACATACTAGCGATTTTGCCCACTGCCCTCAGCTTGTAGAGAAAGTACATTATTTCCCTGATGTTTTAGGGTTTTGCCATGGTATTGTTTCAGTATCTGTTTTGAGATATTTCAGCAGGTATTGTGTTGAAAGTATCTTGAAGTTGAAAGTGTTGGGTATCTTGACAACACTACTGGGAGTTACTCATAACCATACTTAATGTTGTCCATAATCATACATTTTTTTGTATTTTTACTGTTCTACTTACACTTGTTAAAAGCTGGCTCTCCACATTCTGCCATTTTCTTCCTTAGCTCTGCAGCTCCAGTGGAATCATGGGATAGAACAGTGTACTGGAGTTGCATACTTCAAAATGTCATAATTCAGGGACCTTTTGCGTACTGCTTGACGGATACTATATATTTGGACGCCCTAATCATTCCCGCTTACTGCTTTTGTGAACTGTTCACCATGCACATACATTGTAAGGAAAGTTGGACAAATGGACAGAGTGTAGAAACAAGGAGGTTACTTTAATGTTAAGGCTGATTAGTGTATATGGGGACATTTTTCAGAATCTATAATGGTTATGAATCTATATAGTTAAGAAACCATAACTGTGCGTTATTTAAAAAAAAAAACGGAGAAGTGTATTCTCTGTAGATGATGGGTCTTTCTAACCAAACATGTCACATGATAATGGGTGCTCATATTTTTGCACACAACTATATAAACAAGCTTCCATCCTCCTCACTCCAGCTTTGGAAGCCCTGCACACATATAGATTCACATATGCATGTGCATGCGCACGCTTCTTGAGCTGAGGGTGCGGGGAAAGTAATCCCTTAAATTGAAGCCATCTTGTCCTATTAGCTCTTCAAAAGGTGCTTAATTCTATTCATTGCCAAGGTCTCCCTTATTCCCTTTTGTATAGTATAGGGATCTATTTGCTTGGGTGATATCTGCCTATGGCTTTCCCCCTCTTCCTCTTTCTCTCTCCCTGTAGGGTCAGGCTTTGAAGAAGCTCTAGCAATTATTCAAATCGTATTGCTAAAATAAGAATCAGAGATAGATACTGAAGTACAGAATAGAAAAAAAAGATTAAAAAAAAACTTCAATCTCTAATCTGCACGTAATTAAAGGAATGTATTAAATCCAGTCATTTGTGCATTAACAAGAAAGATACTTAACACAGAAGAAAGGGGGTAGTGATAAGCACCATTCAACAAGAGTATCACACATTGGCTCAGCTTTAGAATTAGGAAAAGTTCAAGCCCAACAGCAGTTAAGGGATATCATTAATCCACAGTCAAACTCACTATTCTGGCCAAAAGCTGAAAAGACCTTAAGAAGTAAGGCTTCTTTTTCATCCAACAGGAAATGGGACCTATTCAGACAACTCACTAGTTCTCCTTTAACTCTTTCCTCTCTCCAGCCTTTGGACTTTGAAAGCAAGAGCATATACTCACTGCGTGTACAGGTGACGAACACACATGTGGACCCACAGTTCAGTCACTTGGGTCCATTCAGTGACACGGCCACGGTCAGGATTACAGTCAAAGACGTGGACGAATCACCGGTCTTTGAGCGGAGTCATTATATCTTCGAAGTGGATGAGAATGCTCCTCCTGGCAGCTCTATTGGCACAGTGTCGGCCCGGGACCCCGACATCACCAATCACCTGGTCAAGTGAGTGACAGATAGAAACTTTTTTTAAAATCTAAAACTTAAAATCATTCAGTCATTCAAAAATGTAGTTAACATATTTTACAGAAATTCATAGTTCCTTATAAAAAGTAGTAATGTAATTCATCTCACTGCAATGTGTTTGGCCCGTTTGATCTGAGAACGTGAGGATGACATCTGCACTAAATGATTTAACAGACGTTTTGTTATAAGGCAAGACATTATTGACACTCAAGGTGCACAAAGAGATACATGAGGAGGATATTATATTTTGGCATATCATATCATTATATTATAATATACAATGTCAGTTAAAATTTTCTTTGCTCAAATAAATATTTTATAAATACATACTAAATAAATAAATACTCCTTTTGCCATATACTGCCATGAACACTCAAAAATTCAACATGTGAATGAGTATGAATGTACTGGTACTAGGGCTGTGCCTTATCGTATTGTGTGCAATAATATCACAAAAGGTTTTCAAATGATAAAAAAGGTAAATATCATGATAATTATGAAATTCTGACTTGTTTATTTAATGATGTCATGCAGTTACATGTAACATGGGATACATTCCTTATGAGAGTCATTTAAGCACAGCAACATGTACGGTGGAAATTTGCTCTGCGTTCAAAGAATTTGCTCCAAAAGAAGAGTGACTTCAGGCATGTGGAGGTGGTTTGAATATAAAATATAAATATCCCATATATATTTTGCACAATGTCAGAACCTTGGTATTTTACGGTTGTTTACAAAATAAGTAAATGCTTGCACAGTTATTTGTTGTCCTTCTGAAAATTTGAAATTGTTAGATTGTTAGTTCTTGAAAAAACACATCCTAATGAGACATTCAGGTAAGAAAACATCTGTTAAAAAGCTTTCTATTCAGTGTTTAAGTCCAATGTCATGATTATGTTTTCCCTTTTTGTATTTTATGTACTCCCTTTTGGGAAATTTAGTTTTAGGATTTAGTGTTATGCATTTTTTAAATTAAAAAAGGTAATTTAGAGGATTGTTTTTTTTTTTGTTCCCAAAGAAACAAATTAAGGAGCAGTTGATGGAAACATGTTTTTTTTTTTTTTTGTTTAACGATGAGATATGCAAGTGTAAAGAACCTATTTAGAATCAAGTACTTCCACATCATGGGAAAAGAAAAAAAATATTGAGCCAAGATTAAGAAACTTTTAAAAATTATTTTAATATTTTTATAGTATTTCCCATTTCCAAGATGATTTGTTTATACCATTCCAGTTGATATCGGCCCTGGTGTCTCTGATAAACTAAACTACTGGAGTAGAACAAAGGCAGACCATGCTGAGGAAGAGTTTGGAATAAATAATTGTGTACTGACAGCCACAGTCAAGAATGCAAGTTCACCAAAATATAAACATGCTGAAAATAAGACAACATAAATACAGAATGCCAGTAAACCTTATGACATGCAAGTGTGTGTATGTGAGTATATGTGCACGCAGTTATGTTGTATTTGTTTGTTAAGGGGGAAGGAAAATCAAATTATTCATGGGGTCTCTGCTGGTGATTTCCCTGTGGAAGCTGAGCAGGATGAATACAGACAGTGTTTATCCCACCATCCCCCACTCTTTTGAATTCCTTCCAACTTCTATAAGTCACAAACTTGACGTGAAAGAGCCTGCATTGTTTTCTGTTGCCTCCACACACACATACACACAGAGACACACACACAATGAGCGATTATCTGAAATGTGGAGAGCTGTCGCTCTGGTTCTGTAATGCACGTCGTACCCTGTTGCATATTTAAATGTCAGCAGAATATATAAGTTGACATTGATAAATGGGTCTAATATGAAGGATTTCCTTTGCTTCCTTCCTGACATCAAACGGAATGGGATAGTCAGAGTGATCAGCACTCCAGCTCCTTCAAATGAGACATATCAAAATGCCACCTTATACATAGCGGAACGTAATTGATTATTAAAACGCCGTCACTCCCAGGTGAAAAGATTTACATCTAATCCCAGCTAACTATTACATGCAAGCAAAAACAGAAATATATGTGGGGGGAAAAAGAATCAGTGAAGAATGTATGCGTTTGGAAAGAGGGAACATCCTTAGTCTCTGAACTACTATCAATTTTCACCACCACCAAGTTTGACCACCACCACATTAGCTCCCAATTAGCAAGTCAAACCATATACACTCCAACATTTATGAATATTAAACTAGAGTCTGAGTGTTTATTTGGCTGCATCCCAAACGCAGGCGCTGTTCCGGATCATTAATGATGACTGTAGGATGAACTCTGCTTGCAAATGGTGATGTGCACTAAAACCTAAAGCTAAAACTGTGTGCCTTCCCTCTGTGCCTGACTATAATCACTTTCCTTCTGCCTCACATTCATTACGACCATTCTTCTGTGCAGATACACCATCGATCGACATACCGACTTGGAGAGGCTGTTTAATATCAACGCCAACAACGGCACCATCAGCACACGGCAAGCCCTGGACAGAGAGACATCCAAATGGCACAACATCTCAGTTCTGGCCACCGAAATCAGTGAGCACAGTTTGTTTCTTTCCCTTCAACCACAATGGCAGGAGAGAACATTATGCAATTAACAGGAAAGTGCTTTCATGTTTGCTTCAGACGAGAGAAAAATTCAAGCCAATTATTAAATGTGAACAAAAGGCAGTGCAACAGAAATTCTACGGTCTGCTAAAGCAGTATTTATTGGAGAACACAAGCACTGTTTTGCTTTGTCTTGTTTTCAATAAAGTTCACATTCACCAATGTAGAGAAATATTTCCCCTGGGTTTCGGCATTCTCAATTTCGTGTCAAGGATGAACAACTAGCTTGCGGTGAGAGAACCTATATATGCTTCTAAACAAACACATGACCAGTGGTAACTTCAAAGCCTGTAACAGTAACTTTTCTCAACCATTAAATGATAACTTCGCCCAAACCAGGAAGTCTTCTGTTGCACATGTGGATATATTCATTCAGAAGAATCTTTAAAACCATGAAATGTCTGCAAATAACTATCAAGCACATCCTGGGTTGCTTTTAATTACTGTGTTCCATGTAAAAGAAAATGAGCTGGCCGTAACGTACGAGTGGAAACTGACTATTTTCATTCTCCTGTTTCTGTACGTCAAAATACCAGTTTTGAAAATGAAACAAATACTATTAGAATAAAATACAGAATGTCAGCTTTTATTCTAGTGTATGTATGTCTATGTTAGGTGAAACAGGGCAATATAGTGACAGTAAATGTCATTTTTAATCACACTATTTTGTCCTGAACATACTCACAGTATGATCATACTGCATGCTAAACTGCATAATTCATCACAATAAATGAAATTTGGTGTGGAGTTGTGTTTAAACATTAAATATATGTAACTGTATATCGTACAATGTACATTTATATTTATTATTTTATGCAGCACTGTATAAAAGCTCATAAAATTATAATGCCACCAATTTTGCAGCCTATTTTTTGTACATAGATCCTCTAATTCAGGGGACCATAAGTAATTATAATAAATGGTTGTTTAATTACTTCTTTGCCAGGTGTGTCACTGCATTACCTGTTCATGGACAACATTAACTAGGGCCATTCTAGATACTGCATTTACATTTTAAGTCTCTTGTCAACAACACGACCACCAGGGATGCACTGAAAAATCTAAGCAGGAAACATGAACGTTAGATAAGTGAATACTTCCATCAAACACAAAAGTCACAATATATCACAACCAACTGTCCTGAAGCAAAACAACGGTTTTACTGAAATATCCACATGGAATGACAGCTAGTATCTTCAATCTTTGTACAATAAACAAACAGAAAATGACAACAGTGGATTTGTTATATTATGGTTATGTTCCAACAGCAACGGTATGAAACCTTGGCAAGTTAAGAGGCAGAGTCTTCCAAATGATTATATACCTGTATCAGAGTAATGGCTAGAAGATTGAACAGAAGAAAATCAGCTGATCACAAGCCAAGACAACCACCTCATCTATGAGACATGGTGTAATGGATATTTAAGGATACCCGTGGAACTTCCATTTTGTCTTTATTGATTTGACTGCTGATAGAAGCAAGAATATTTAGCTGTATATAGAATCTACTTTCACCCAGATCACTCACACACACACATAGGTCAAGCAGAGCAATGCTAGATAACATATTCAGAGCATGGTCATGTTTATGCATTTATAAATTGTTTTCAAATTTACCAAAATGATTGTACCTATAGAAAACAGCAGGGTTTCTGTATGATTCACTCAAATAACACTGAATTTTAATGACAGCTTGCACTGTGAACATAAAACTCATCGCCATGGTTTCACTTCTAAGAACACGATCATAAAAAAAGTGTGATGTATATATTCATAATTAAATTACTGGGAAATTAGTAGGCATTGTATAAAAGTGTTATCCTTGCACGCCTGCGGTTATTCATACAATTAATTTTTTTTTTCTCTCACATTCAGGTACTTCATTGCAAACAAGAGTCCCTGTGTTCATCAAAGTTCAAGACGTAAATGATAATGCTCCTGAATTCGCCATGTACTATGAGACCTTTGTCTGTGAAAATGCCAAAGCTGGCGAGGTATGGAATCATGGTTTCTTGGTTTGTCAAATAAGTCAAATAAGCAACCCAGAATATCATTTTTATTGTATTTCATTCTACAGTTAAGCAGATGTCCAACATGTGTGTGAAGACAGTCACAAGCATATTCTTAATTCAATTATGAAGACAAATTTAGAAAATGTTCTAATATAACTTCTGTATCTTAGCTCATTCAGACCATAAGTGCGGTGGATACAGATGAGCCTGTCGTCGCACACAAGTTTGTCTTCAGTCTCAGTACAATCAATCCTAACTTCACCATCTATGACAATGAAGGTAAATGTCAGATAAACACAACATATAAACTGCGTATATGAGGTTTAGAAATATATTTTGGCACAGAAAAGAAGCACCACATTTATGTATTTATACAGAGGCCCAGTAAGATGCTCTGAGCCACACAATACAATAATGCTGTACAATACAATACACGATTACATTCACGTTTGCAGTTATAACTAACACTTAGACCCCAGTAATCCTATCAAGATGATAAACCACTCGGTGTCAGATCACAAATAAGATCCCATATTACTAAAACGTTAGGATATTATCACTAATGAATCCCTTTGCGATGGAGCCAGACAAAGATCAGGCAGTTGTTAGGCAGCAGTGATAACAAAAATGCCCATTAATGCTGGGGATGCTGTTGTTTACTCTCCAGATAACACAGCACGGATACTGACACGCAGGGGAGGCTTCAGACGGCATGAGATGAGTTCATACCTGCTGCCTGTAGTGATCTCAGACAATGACTACCCCATCCAGAGCAGCACCAGCACTCTGACCGTGAGGGTGTGTGCGTGTGACCGGAGCAGGAACGTGCAGACCTGCAGCACTGAAGCCCTGCTGCTCTCTGCTGGCCTGAGCACTGGAGCACTGGTGGCCATCTTACTGTGTATCATCATACTGCTCAGTGAGTAGCGGCGTATATCTTAAACTACTCCACTCTCCAGTAGAGTTTCTGGTAAAATTAAAGTCACAGCATGCCAACAAAAAACTATTTTCAAACCATACTCAAGCCTAAACATAAACAGAGGCCTTACACTGTTCAAATGATTGGAATTATATATATTCTAAATAATTGGCTTATAAAATCTTTACCAAATCCTGCATGTACACCACTGCCAATTACGAATTTGAAGACCCCCTCCAATCAAACTGGAATTTTGAAACCCTGGCTGTCTGAATTTGTCTAAGAGTGGATTTGTAACTCTGAAGTTGCACATTGGAAATTTCAGTCATGGTTTTCACAGATTTTCACATGTAAAATGTTGTATAAACACCTCACAGCCATGGTAATGAAATTATTTCCAATGGAGGGTTTATGCAAAATAGATAGGAGAGAGAGACATTGCTAGGGCTGCGACAGTAGGGATGTCACGATACCAGAAATTCATTAGGCTGTACCAATACCAATAAAATTCTGCGATACTTGATACCAATTTTGATACCAGGTCAAAACATTAACCAATGAAATGCATGTCAACATAAATGTTTTTATTTTAAATGCTTTCATTTATTTATCTTTTTTTTTTTTTCAAAATGCAATTTAGCTATTTATTTATTTATTTATTTTTTTTTTTTTTTAAACTAATTTCTAACCCAGTACTCTACCCCTTTAAATACCAGTTGTATTCGGAGGCAGGAGCTTCACACTGATTGCCGGTAGAACGAGACAACCTCCTCACACCCCTTCTGTATTTAAATGATCTCAATGTGAGAATGGCAGCTAGTGAAACTAAGCTGTCGCTCAAAACCTCATTAGCCATTGGGAAGGCACCTCTGAGAAACCCGCCCACACGAGAGGTTTGTGCCAAAACTGCTCACAAAACTCGATGATTGGGTGCACAAAACTCAGTGCATGCGCATATAACTCATGCAGCTCACACACAAAACTCAGAAAGCACGGGTAGACCTTGGAGAACTCGCGCACAAAACTGAGAGAGCACGCGAAGAACTCAGAGCTCACGCGCAAATGTCATGGAGCACAAACGTCAGAGCTGGTTATTTTGTTGGCAAGTTAAAAGTTTTAGGTTTGAGGGTTTTTTTTTTTGTGCGATTCATTTTGGCAGAAATCTGATTCCATATGTTAGGCGCTAAAACCGAATGCGTTCTGCTAAAGCATGCTGCGTTTGTCCCCCCTCCTTGGGTGTGCATGATTGATCTACAGATTTAATTGATGTGTCATTGGAAAGCTGAGAGCCTAAGCTGTTTTTTTAATTTGTTGTACATTTTATAAACAAACATGAGGATTACTAACAAAGGGTTTGATGGAAATTCACAAACTTGGTTTCGTTTTGAAGGGGACCACCTAAGGGAAGCACTGGTATGATTTGTTTGTGTGAGAGTCACTTCTGGGATGCTCAGACTTTGTGAGGCAGTGGTTTTGTTTGACCGTCAGAGTCAAGCGTAAAATATTTCCATACATAGCATGCCCCTCGCTGCTTCTCTATCCGACTCAATTCCTGGTGTTGTTGTTGCTGTTTTAGCTTTCTCTGCTTATTAGCATGTAGGCTTATTACGGTGGGAGGTCTGTGAACCCTTCAGTACCTCAGGACACAAGAACTGTATCATTTTCAGAACTTTGGTATTTACTTGGTACCAAAGTATCGGTTCTTGTGACATATCTGCAACAAAGTTGATTATAAATGTGTGCAAATGTGGGTCCATAGGTGTGAATGAATTTATGGTTCGGTTAGAACTCTTACATAAAAAGTTCAGACAACATTCAGTAATTAGTTAAAATGCTTGAAACCAATTAGTTAACAAGTTGTATCTAGCATTAAGTGAAGTAGTATACACTTAAAGTAAATGTGTATGCATTCTTCTGGACGTCTGACACTTGATTATGAACTGAAAAATATAAAGGCAAGAATTCTGGAGAATGTGTCATCACTATGTACCAGACTGATGTAATGAACAGGAAACCATACAAAAGCGATTCTTTTTATTTATTTATATTTTATTTTATTGCTTCTTAAAAGTATATCAGATAACGATTCATTTAAGAGTCCTTGATAGTTAATGAGCTCTATGAGTATAAATAACGTTATAGAACCCCCCCAACCCCACCCATGTCTCTAATATTGTGTCAGAATTGGGTTGTATATGGTATGTATAGATTTGATTAAAAAAATGCCACTGAGCATGTAAAGTTTTCTTAGTGATTCTTATCAGGTTAATTATGTGGCATTCAACTTGTATTATCCTTAAGAGCGCTCAAATCTACCTGTACCTGCTCATTCCCAAAAACTGATTAGGCCAACCTTAAAGTATGTCAGAGATATCTTAGTCTATGCTGTCACACTGCGTTATGACCTACATCTACTCTCTCCTTGATAATTGATGGAGTGAGAACCACTGTAAGAGGGTTTTGAAATTCTCAGCTAGCTGCAGGCCACAGCGATGCCCAGCACCACTTCATGACACCCTGAAGTGCCCTAACGTGTGTTCTTTGTTGCCTGTCGATATAACAAACCCAAAACTTAGTATTCTTAACATGAACACACCTGCCCTCATCATGAGCCACCATCCACCAGCTTTGTTAAACTGACAGAGAATATATGGACTCACTAATATATGTTCATATCTCATGATACTCCATCCTTTTAGATGATATGGAAGAATGATTTTTCCCCTGCTCTTATTTATTCACTTTTATTATAATTTTCCCCAAAACACTTCCTTTAGATAAAAAAAAAAAAGCTAGGGCAAAACTAGAGCACCACATTAAGACATTACTTAAGGTGATGCTTATAGAAAGTCTGCCTCACCCCCACTCTCTCTCCGTCTCTGAAAGTGCAACGGTGGGGGAAAAAAGAGCTTTCATTATTAAATACTTGCAATTGACAGAAAGGCCTTTGTGTTCTTGCAAGCCCCTAAGTAGGTCACATGCTCCTGCCTGACATTGTAAAACACTGCGTTTACCATTTCTAAGTTAATGCAGTATGAACAAAGAACCTAGCTTTGAACAACATGACTTCTTTCAGAGGAAAAGAGACAAAGAGCTAAAATATGTTGTGCACCTTGATAAGGAGCTAAATTCAAGGCTATAAAGACTAAATAACTATGTCATTTGATTATATGTGGACTACAAGCCAAAGGGCACTGGCCCCATGCTCATCAAATCATTCTGAAAATAAAAGTAGTTTGCCCACCTTTTATAACAGGCTCAGTTTCTATCCTCCTGGGAATGTTTTACACTAGGGAGGCACGGTGGTGCAGCAGGTAGTGACTGTCTGTGAGGAGTTTGGTGTGTTCTCCCTGTGTCTGCGTGGGTTTCCTCCAACAATCCAAAAACACACGTTGGTAGGTGGATTGGCGACTCAAAAGTGTCCATAAGTGTGAGTGAATGTGTGAGTATGTGTCACCCTGTGAAGGACAGGCACCCACTCCAGGGTGAGTTCCTGCCTTGCGCCCAGTGATTCCGGGTAGGCTCCTTTTTATCCTACTAAGGAAATGCCATCATTTTAACTGTAGATATATCTCAGCATATTTATTCATACCTATATGTATAAAGCACCTCCCTAGACACTCAAGGACACTTTACAATCAACACTGCACAGAGCGCTATTCCATTGAACCCACAGTCAACACACCCACACAAACTGGAGAAAAATGGCAGACAAATGGCACACAGCATACTCTCAACCAGCAACTATCATCAACCTGTAGGACTGCTTTGAGCAATAGGGGGTTCACCCAGGATCGAGTGCCAATCCATATCTGGGCTTTCACTCATACAGACATGCATTCACATACACACACACATTTATTCCAGGACATGTGCCGTTGGACTTTGGGAGGAAATCAGAGACCCCAGAGGAAACCCATGTAGACACAGGGAGGACATGGAAACTCCTTCCAGATGGGACTTGAACCCTAAGATCCTATCACTGAGAAGCAAACATGCTTGCTACCACACCACAGTTCCACCCATTGTAGGCAGTTTGGCTATATTCATCATTAAAGCCCAGCATCATTCACCACAACTGTAAATTTCAACACAGTCTGGGAAACTGTAGTTTAGATCATGGTCACAACATTGGCAAAAAAAAAAAAAAATCACAATTAGACTTGTTGCCCCTAACTGTTCAGCCTTGCTCCTAGCGTCCTCTTGGCGTTAAATCTGTTTCAATAGAATGTTTCCTGTTATAATAGAGATTTGTTTTTACAGGCTTGTAGCGTTCTTGGTAATTTGTAACCTAATGTCTGAATTATAGTTCTCATAGCTCTGAATAGATTTAAAAATGGTAAAACAAACTCATCAGTCATTAATCAACCTCTTCATCAACTAAATTGTGTAACAGAGCAGAGAAATATAAAATGGTGGAGGGTAGGGAGTCCTTGGAATTGGAAATGATGAACTCTGATTTAACAGACTAGCTCAGTATAAGGGCACAATACTAATACAAATATACGTGCTATGTATTTGTATTTATGGATGCATCACATGTAATGAGCAACCATTTGTTTATATTTATGAAATGTTGTAGTCAATATCATCTCATTATATTTAACAGGCTTTTCCCCCTTATACTCCATCTGGCTAAAGGCAATAACTGGGCCGCATTATATTGGTTGGCATATCAAGTAGAACAGGTCCACTTTCTTCTTTCTGTTTCTAAATAGCCCTTTGCGCCAATCTTTCTTTCCTGAGTAAACGGGTTATGGCACTGAAGGTTAGACCTCAGCGTTTACAGCCCTTGAGCACAATATCATGACATCTGCTTGTTACCTTCTTTCCCTCTCTCCGTTGCTTCCTTGCCCCAGTCTTTCTTTCTGAAGAGCTGTCTAATTCACCTCCGCAACCCACCACGGCGAAGGGGAGCATTGGGCCGTAACAAGAGATTGCTACCTCCACCTCCAACACCCCCCCAACCTTCCAGATCTCAGAACAAGCATCCCCCCAACCCGCAGCCCTCCAGGCTGGGCCAAACACAGCGTGCAGCCCTCCTACAGGGCCTCCTTCATAATTAACACCTGAGTGGGAGGCAGGGGCAATCTCTCCGTTTACCTGCTGAGAGGAGAGAGCAGGCGCTGATCAGGAAAAACAAGCTGCAAACTGGAGCACCTGCTCTCTTTCCCAACATAGAATTCCCTCCCCACTTCAGAAAAGAAACAGTTTTCTTTTTTTAAAGCCCAAGACTAACTACCAGTCCCACTTTGGCGCTTAAAGAAGTTCAAACAAAACGTCCAATGAGATTTAGAGAGTGAAATAGAAATGGAATATCTGTTGACATGGTAGTGCTGGTCAAGCTCCATCACGTGTGATTTTTTTTAAAGCCTTAAGCCTTTTAAAGCTATAAAGAACACTTGGCTGTAAATAATGTTACATGTCAGAAACCTACGGTATCTGATTCCATATACCCTTTCTTCATTTTTATTAGTATACATTTATAAAATGTAAATTTCCCCCTGAAAAGGTACATGGAGTGTACAACTCAAGGTACAAAATGGAACCCTAATAACCTTTGAAAGGACTTTTACACTGTCTATATATTTTAATCGTTTGGCATCTCCTTTGTTAACTTCGATGTCACACTGACATGACACTACTGTGAGGTGTTATCAGTATATTTCCTGATCTTTGGCTGAGTCCCAAAAAAAATAAATAAATAAATAAATAAATAAAAAATACATGTCATGACAAATCATATCAAAACAAACATATACAATCCATAAGACAAACGATGGCTACTGGAATAAAGGTTTATAAATGTCAGAGCAGGTCTTGGTTAGTCCTCGTGAAAGACTTATATAGGTGTCATGTAGCTTTATGACGACTGCCCTACAGTAAATGTTGCAGAACACACTGTAATATGACAGGAGCACAGAAGTGAGCAAAGGAGGAGGAAGGAGGGTGTGGGGAGGGGGGTGCCGAATAAAGCTCTTTTCTTTTTTCGCTGAATCTTTAATACTGCGAGGTGATCGCCCCAGGCAGTACTAAGTCTTTATCAGCAACAGAGTGTGGCTCTCTCCTCACTCTATTCATGAGGATCTTAAGCGCATGACACCTTTTGAAACGCACTCCTCTGCATCTTCTGCTAAGCCCTCCGCAGTGTTATGCAGTGCTAGTTCCATTCTTATCTCCTCTCTTTGCCTCAGTCAACCCACAGACGCACTTTCTCTGGCTCTCTGGCACCCTCTCTCTTCTCCCACCATTAATTGATATCTCGATCTCTTACTGTACATCATGGAACTAGAATTCGTCACATAATGGTGCGTGATTGTTCTCCATTTTGTGCATTTGCAACTCTCTCAATGCTTTTGAATGCCTCATTGTCTTTCTCTTGTTGCTATAGTGATTGCAATTGGTTTGTCTTTCCTTTTCTCAGTATTCACTGATCAGGCTGTTGCCTCTCTTCCTCACAACAGAATGCCTAGGCACCATTGAGCATTGTCGATGGTGACTGTCACCATAGTGATTGTAATGTTTTGTTTGTCTGTCCCGGTCTCCATAGTGATTGTGGTCCTGTTTGCGGCGCTGAGGAGGCAGAAGAAGAAAGAGCCACTGATCATTTCCAAAGAGGACGTGAGGGACAACGTGGTGAGCTACAACGACGAAGGCGGAGGAGAGGAGGACACGCAGGCCTTCGACATCGGAACCCTGAGGAACCCCGAGGTCATCGACACCAACAAAATGCGCCGTGACATCATCCCAGAAATGCTTTTCCCTTTCCGGCGCGTTTCTCCCATTAAAGACAACACAGATGTGAGGGACTTCATTAACGGCCGTCTTCAAGAGAATGATTCAGACCCCACAGCTCCTCCTTATGACTCGCTGGCCACCTACGCCTATGAGGGCAACGGCTCTCTGGCAGAGTCACTCAGTTCCCTCGAGTCCACAGCAACTGAGGGTGATCAGGATTTTGATTACCTTAGCCACTGGGGCCCTCCTTTTAAAAAGCTGGCAGACATGTATATAGGGAAAGACACCCAGAGAGAGACTTAAAGTTGTACCACTGTACCGTGTATTCTGACTCGCGTCACTACATGAACTTACTCACACCCACGTCAATCCCTCTCTTTTACGCAGCTGTATAATCCAGTTAGAATCAACGAAGACTTGAAAAATCATACTCAGCTTCTGGGGACATTTGACACCAACATTCTCTTTTCCCTCTCCTCCTACTTTCTCTAGTATTACTCCCTCTTTCTCTCGCTCTCTTTTTTTTATTCAGTAAAGATGCCTTCGAAATTTAGGAATATGTTGTGATCAATGGTGTGAAAAACGTGTTTTGTATCTATGAACAGTGATAGCAGCTTTCTATACTATTGATGTTTATTGCTAAATAAATGGATGAAAATAATCGGATTCTTAGTTTAGCTTTTCTTGCCAACCAAGTCGAAAACTAGGTACATGTATACAAGTTTTACAACTCTGAACATAATGTAAACTATTTGGTATCTTTGTTTAAGAGGATGTGTTCAAGTGAAAGGTTTGTATGGGTTCTGTCCAACTGTGCATTCATCTCAGCACATTGAATTAGATATGTAAAATGAAAAGTGTACTCTTGTAGGATACCGATCATACACTCCATGTTGTCTGAATGCTGTCATATTGTTTTATACTGTATTTATATTTTTATACTTATTTTGATAATAAAGTTTTGAAAAACTCAAAGGTGTTTTTAATGTAGCCGTTATCAGTGTAAAACCTAAGAAGGGACATATTCCAATATGGTCAGTAAACCCAACCACAGAACATCTCTGGACCCACTCCAACTACGTTCAGGTCTTCTTTAAGGCTTCTTTATGACTTCGTTGATGTGGTTAAGGACGCAGAAGTATATTTGTCACCCTTGGCTGCAGTAAGAACCAGTGCTCTTCTGAAGAAGCTCTAGACTAAAAGCTGGAACACTGCTGTGAAGTTTCGATGGTATTCGTTACTGAGATCAAGTACTGATGTTAGATGAGTTCTGCATCACAAACACAACCTCAACTCATCCCTTAGGTACTGGAGATTATAAAATCTTCAAGTAGCTGAATGCACTAATTTGCAAAAACATTTTTATAGCTACTAAAAAATCTGGAATAAATATTAATTGTGTAAAGTCGATTTTTAATGCAGCACTTAGTTACTTAGTCTTACATTAATTCGTTATTTTTGGTACACTGACTATCTTACTGTTCCACACATTTTATGATGCGGCCTATTCTGGAGATGGTGTGTAAAACTGATGACCTTGAGCTTCTTTCAAAGGACACTGCAAGACGAAATCTACCACAAAGGATTTTTCTTTCCCTGCACAAAAATAAATAAATAATCCCACGAAAATAATATCACTCAGGCAATGGAGCGGCCTTATCATGTGAAATACGTCTGGATCTTCATCCGTATGAGTAGTTTCATTGTGTTTGAGTGTCTCCATAATTCAGCAATTTCCTCATTAAGTATGAACTCATGTTGCACAGCGGAGAACATGATGAAAATTGTAATTTTACAAAGACAATAAGAATCATAAACGCTGAGAAAAGCAAAAGTAGAAATGAAGGCATTTATGCTTATACCTGCATGTAAGAGTGTTACCTACTCAGTCCTTTGGTAGAACTTGTTTCATCACACTCTAATACAATGCTCAACGCTGTATGTCCCCAGATGATTACCAACTGGTGCAGCTTCAATTTGCACTTCAGATAAATGGAAATATGCTGTGGTGGCAGGAAAGTTGGTTTTCCAAGAGAGGTTACAGAGGAGAAAAGTAGCGAGTCTCAAATTGCACATTTTGCTAAAACTTCATGGGAAGGACTACGTTAGAAAAGACTCAGCACTGCTCCCCTTGACTGAAAACAGGAATCCAAAATTAACAAGAGTCTCATTTTGCAGGATTTGATTTTAGATACTGAAGCATAGGAGAGGTGGCTCTGAGTGGACATAAAGAGAAAAATATGAAAAGATCCACTGTGTTGAAACATGACACTGCTTACATGAAAAAAAAATAGAAGGAAATCCTGTTACATTCAGGTGCACCCACTGTGGACTGTAAATGTCAATGCATATTCCCCATAGAAAACAAATGACAATTAGAATGAAATGCTCTGATGCAGCTTCACATGAGCTAAACATCACCATATTAATGAATAGTGGAGTAGTGGAATTACATTCCCTGTTGTGGGGCATCCAATAGTTTTGGGAGGAGTAGAAGTGAAGACAGAGAACTAATAATCCAACAGCAATAGATGATTTCACTAATGCTCTGGTGGCTCAGAACCATCAAATCCTGGCAGATATATTTCGAACATCTGCTCTAAAATATTCCATTACTTCCATTCAGTGTATATTTACAACCACAATGATACTTTGATTTATTAAATCTCTGTTTAAAGAAATGTAATGAAAATATCTCATAGCTGTTAAACAGGTTTGTATGTTTTTTTTAATATAGTCCTCACTGAACAGCATGCTTTTTGTATTTCATTATTTCATGGCTATTTTTAGAGAGTACAATACATTCTTTAAAATATAGATGATCAGAGGCTGAAATTCTTCAAGACCTGTCTTTTACACAAGTATCTGGAAATATATTTTGCTCTGTGGCTTACCATAAATCTCTTACACTGTATACGGGAGGCCAGGAAAGGAAGATAAGCTACCACCGACATTAAATTTATGATCTGATCCTAATGTGCAATGTAAATCTGCTATTCTGCTACCTTGAACGATACATCACTTGCGAGAGGATTGCTGAGCAGGATCTGCTTTTCTTTTGATCGACAGCTCTTCGTTCCTTGTTCACGGGGACACAACATTTTCTCTTCACTGGCACTGCATTTTATTTTTTCAAATTTAAACACACACAGACCACCCTCTTACAGACCATCATCTTACCATCATTCAGACAGCAGCACTGCTAATGATTTTAACAGGGATAAACATAATTGTAAATTCAAGCCACACACATACACACACAGGTAGAGAGAGAGAGAGAGAGAGAGAGAGAGAGAGAGAGAGAGAGAGAACTCATCCATTACAACAATGCTATGAATCATGTCATTATTAATTTATGCCCTTTCAGTGTCATGATAATACAGAGAAATGCTTAAGGTAGACATAGTATTGTGTGTTGCATAAATATATGCATAAAACAGTGGACAGAAGCCAGTTTGTAAAGTTATAAAAAGAAAACCTGTATATTTGGAGCATTTATATATATATATATATATATTAGGTTACAGTGATGTACAACACTGGGGTTAAAGAAATATGATTTGGTATGTGACGAAGGTCCAATGATTCGCTTGATATGCTTGGGCACTTTACTGAACTACTACCCATTATAACATTTGTCAACATACCCTACATATTTTTAAATAAATATTCCAAAAGAACATCCAACATGTTCCTGGGAAATGTTTTCCCTCAAGCAGTTTTTTTATTCCATGTTAAATTCACTTTTTTCCCCAAAGTGGTTTGTTTTTCCCCACCACTGTTCACATTTCCCCCACTATGTTTAGCAATTTATCACACCATGGTTTGCACCTTTTTCTCCACCATAGATGAGTTCTTACACCCCATGCAGTGTGGGTGATAATTACATGCCAAATATCAGCACCGGGTCTCATGTCTATAATCACTAATAAGCAATAACATAACCATCATCCAAACCTACTGTCCACTAGATGTAAATTAAAATCTTTTCAATATATGTTGCCCTGTTTCATTAAGACCTTGCCTGTAAAATGTACAAACATGAGCCTCAGGCTAACCTAAGCCAACGGTCACCATGCCCAATGCCAAGCATTGGATGGAGCGGTAAATACCCCACCAGTGCTAGGTTGTGTAGCAGTGGAACTGTGTTCTTTGGAGTGGAGTGTGTAAACTCAAACTAAAAAAAGTTATAACTTTTACCTTATAAGAAGTTTGAAGCTATATATAAATAACAGTGACATAAAACAGATCACAGTTGAAATAATGTAAAATGAAATTAATTTAATTTGAAATCCATTGGCCCAACTGGCTTTTCTTGGCAAGCTAAGACATCAGCATTATGTCACTGTGATAAATAATAATGTCTATGTCATTTATTCAACTTGATGTCACAAAACAATATTATATTTACTTAACATGCAATATGAGAAATGAGGCCTATGGCAATATGCTTATGAATCAGTGCTTATATAGGTGCCAGGTAGAATATTAAACCTTGCACCTAGAGTAAGCAAAATCTAACGTCATGCCGACAATGCCCAGAATAATAACATCTACATCAGCAGCACTAATTTTAAGCTCTAGGTCTAAATTCCAACTGCACTAATTACCCTGACATAGCATGGGAGTCTGACCAATGACTCAGAGAAAGACCTTCGTAGCTGAAGAAGGGCCTTCGTAGCTAAGGGGAAGTGCTGCTCCAAAGCTGGAACGACGAGCGGGCAAGGCCACAGCATGACCTGCTGCAGCTGAATCTGTAAATGAAACCCGGGGTCTCAGCTGAACTCAAGGTGACCACAGACCAGATTTGCTGTCACTAAATATTAATGGGCCATGAGTATTTAAGAGGAGATTATGGGCAGTCCTGTGGCAGAAATGTGTTATTAAGGTCTGAAATAACTAAGTCAGGATCTCTTCTGCCATTATCTTTTAGAGCTAAATGTAATCTCAGGAGAATACTCTCTTTTGTGTGCAGTCATGCTGTGTTTTTCTTTTTACGGTACCTTGACCCTTGTGTGAAAAGGAAGATCTGGATAATGACAACAGCGAAACCTCATTCGTCATCAATTTCATGTCTAATTGGGATCATTTGTCTTTGATAATGTTTCAAATGAGCCCTAATGACAGCGACCAGCAGACAGTGTCACATTAAAAGCCCTTAAAACGCATGCGGTGCTCTCATTTATTTCCCAATCGGAAGAGGGAAATGTGGCACGCAATGCCACCATTAGTCTGCCATAGCATAAAAGTGGCTGTCAAAGTCATGACTTTTTGATTTCTCTGGATATTCACCACCAGCAGCGCAAGACTGACGCAAAGCGCGGCTTCCTGTAGAGGTGGAAACAGTTTAATCACAGCTTTTAGAGTGGGTAGGGGACCTGGCATCACACAGCGAGCTATTTGGAGAGAGCAATGACCCATGCACTGCAATGAACTGTGGGAAACGTCTTGTGTCCTGAGGGACACTGCAGGGTTGCTGCGGTAACGTGATGGGAAAGATCCTCGCGTCACATCAATCACGCGGATCGTAGGGGATGATCATAGGGATCGGGGTGGCGAGAAGCGCGCTCGCTTGCATAACGCTGCCTCTCGAGAGGCGGCGTAAACTATCCGTGTGCCACATGGAATAATACATGAAAGCCCTCTCATTAATGCTACGCTGGCAGTTCACAAGTTGACTGTTGGCAGAAGGTCGAGCGGCCTATCTTCAGTAAGCTGTCAATTACAGGCAGGCTTCACAGGGCTCAAAAGCTGATTGGAGATCAGCTTTCATATCAAGCACTTGCTTTTTACCATGTTACAGCACAGCAAAGTCAGCAAGGACTGATGTGAGTGAAGAAGTACCTTCCTTGTGTTCATTTCAGCAGCGTCAGCACTCTCATTAAACACACATAAGGGAGTGGGTATGATAGTCCCGATAAGATTATGACCAACGGTGCTCAATAGAGCAAGTACTGATGTGTACTGTGTACCTGTTATTTCTCATGTTCTTAAAAGAGCAGTCTCAGCATTTAGCATCTACTGAGGCCATTTCTTCTTCAGGCAGCAGTCTCCCCTTCGATGAAAACTTTTCCCTCTTCTTCTCCATAGATCCATTCTTTGTTCTTCACAGCGTGAGCAACCACTGCTCTGCTGCAGATGAATAATTCACAGCAACTAGTTAAGTTTTGCCTTCACTTTAAACTTTTACTGTTCGGAGCACATTCCTTTCCCAGAGTCATTGCCTGTTGAACTGGCAACATGACATCATGTTTAATGTATGCTCCTCCCGCCATTATTTGACACACAAACTCCTGCAGGAAAGGACTTTTGGAGGCAGAGACGGCAGGTTAGCAATCAATAATGGAAGGCAATGTGATGTGACAGGACAGGTCAGCCACCTGACTTAACCAGAGCAACCGCAGAAAAACTGTCACCAGAGAGATGAGAGATGAGTCGGGGAAAGTCAAAAAGTCACATGAAGAGGGATGACAGCATCCCGGCCTGGCCTCCCCCTTGCTTTTTTAAAAAGTAATTCCATGTCATATACTGTGTAGCACAGAGCAAAAGTCAGATAATAACTTATATTTATTTCATTTCTTTTTTTTTTTTTGTGGGGGGACAAAACACCATTAAGTGTAATTTCTTCCTTTTCTTGGTTTCTGACATGTAAGATATAAGATGCTCAACTTGCATTAGAAAGGACCTAAGGGGAAAAAAAATAAGTGGAGCTGAAGTTCAAAAATGATTAGAAGACACAAGGAAAGTGGGACACTGAAAGGGCATCTGCTGAAGAGTGAAGTGTGTATTATCCAGCTATCTATCCCTCCACAATGTGAGGACAATTCAACCCTGCCTTGGAAAGAATGTGCAACTGTCAAGAAGGTAGTGACAAATACAGTACACTATTAGCAGGAGTTCACCGAACAATGGAGTGGCCGTGCCAGAGCCTAGACTTCCACGTCATTAAATAGGGCATCAAACACTCTCCTTGTCTTTCAAACACTCACATGTGGAGAATTTCACACAGCCAGCCCACCTACCAACAGGAAACTAAAGTAGACAAGAGGAGAACCCTCCAAACGCAATACAGACAGTGAGCCAAGAACGACCCTGAGAACCTGGAGCTGTATGAGAGCAACACTACCTGTTGCTCCACCCTGCTGCTCTTCTTGCACCATGAGAAACAGAAAATGAAACCAGCTCTAAAAGTGAGCTGTGGAAACGTGGAAAACCATTCCTGCAGAAAAAGCAGACTGTTGATCCTTTTATATGGAAATGCTGTCACTGTCACTCATATCTCCACATTTTGAAAACTCCAATTATCCTTTACATTCTGTTCAAAATTCATAAGGAATTAAGTCAATAGAAAATGATTCAGAAGTACATCTTTGCATTGAAACTTTTTCCTTCTCCTGCAGGTTACCATTCAAGGCTTTCAAGGGAAGCAATGATAAATGCATATAAAAATAAAGGATTCATATATAAGCCTATAAACCTCACACTTCACTGGGTCGCGGCATCGACAGTAAACAGGCACTTCTGTGCCGACTGGAGGCTGTGTGATGAGAGAAACACCCGAGCAGTTGGGCGATTAATCATTTGAGTCATGCCGCCCCACAGTCCCAATGGATGCACTCATTGCTTTTAAAATCTATCTTAAAAAGCAGCCCAGGTCTCTGGGGAAAGTGGAGGGTAATAGTGGGGCAGAGGCTCTAGAGGAGCTTGGCTATGAGGAGAGCAGCCTAACAAGCTGTAGAGGGCACCTCCGGGATACATCCTGCTGATGTTGTGGTGCAGGGGGATTCTGAACCAATTTGGGATAACAGTTTGATATATTGTCAAGCCCTCTGAAAAGTCTAGCATTTGTGTGTGTGTGCGTGGGTGTGTGTGTGTGTGTGTGTACATATATGTATGTTTATCTCTCTTTCCACTCAGTGGTTATGTTATGTGTGTGTGCTTTTATGGCCTGTCAGGTCTTAAGTAACTCATTTGAAAGTTGTTGTACATCGAAATGCAACTGGTACAATACAACATCTTAAGAATACACTGCCAAGGGAGTAACACAGCATTATGGTATGATATTATGTGCATTATTGATTATAATTCATAAATGCTCTTCACTCCATAAAAGCCTTTTCCTAGAGTACATATAATCTAATTTACTGAGAACTTGGCAATTACTCCCTGAGAGCAGACACTTACACCAGCGGAGAGAGGGGAAAAAAAAGCTCAGCATCTCCATTAAAGCTTCTGCAGGGGCGTTTTAGATGGAGATGCTGAAACCTTGCCAGACGACACCAGTGCGTCTAGGAATAAAGTAAACTTAGATTCATCTATGTCAATAATGCTCATTTCATTCTCGAAGTTTCACACAGTCGTCCTTTAAGAGGCCCATATCCTACACCAGTCTTAGATTTTATTTTATTGCGAGGTTGACTAATAAAATCTGTGTGGTTTTGTGCAGGCAGCGCAGGAAAAACTAAACGATCACTGGATTAGGAACGCCTACCTTGTGTCTACACACATTGTCTATTTTTACAGCTCCACTGACCATACAGGAGCACTTTGTAGTTGCACAATTACAAACTGTAGTCTGTGCATACTGTTTCTTTGCATACTTTCTTATCACCATTTCACCCTGCTCTGCAATGACACTAACATGGTGATGGTGTGTTTGGGGGCAGCACGGTGGTGCAGCAGGTAGTGTCGCAGTCACACAGCTCCAGGGACCTGGAGGTTGTGGGTTCGATTCCCACTCCAGGTGACTGTCTATGAGGAGTTTGGTGTGTTCTCCCTGTGTCTGCATGGTTTTCCTCCCACAGTTCAAAAACACATTGGTAGGTGGATTGGCGACTCAAAAGTGAGTGAATGTGTGAGTGTGTGTGTTGCCCTGTGAAGGACTGGCGCCCCCTCCAGGGTGTATTCCTGCCTTGCACCCAATGATTCCAGGTAGGCTCTGGACCCACCACGACCCTGAACTGGATAAGTGGTTACAGATAATGAATGAATGAATGATGTGTTTGTGTGTGTTGTGCTGGCATGAGTGGATCAGACACAGCGGGGCTGCTGGATATTTTAAACCCTCAATGTCACTGCAAAAAAATAAAAATAATAAAAATAAAGAATAGTTAAAAAAAAAGTGTCACTGCAAGAAATGCAATATGAAACGCTATTATGCAAAGAGGAAGTCATATATTAATTTTGCAGAAACACCAGTAAGTTCACTGGGCACAAAAACACACATTCATTCATTTATTCATGAACTGTCTGTAACGCTTATCCAGTTCAGGGTGGTGGTGGGTCCGGAGCCTACCCGGAATCAATGTGAGCAAGGTGGAAACACACCCTGAAGGGGGTGCCAGTCCTTCATAGGGCGACACACACATTCACTTTGGAGTTGCCAACCCACCTACCCATGTGTGTTTTTGGAAACCAGATCACCCGGAGGAAACCCACACGGACACCAGGAGAACACACCAAACTCTTCACAGACAGTCACCCAGAGCGGGACATGAACTCACACCCTCCAGGTCCCTGGAGCTGTGTGACTGCGACACTACCTGCTGCGTCACCGTGACGCCCACAACATCATACACTGTCAGAAAAAACTGGTGATACCATTTGGTGTCACTTAAGTGGTGCCCTAAGTGCTGTACGTTTAGTTACTATTTGTAGATTTAAGAGTTATGTTCATTTCTTACACATAATTTCATTTCCAGGACTTACATTGTTATTTTATTTTACACAGTTCAATAACGAAACTTTAACAACCTCACCACTCCTTATGGAGAAGAGAATGTAATGTATGTTTAAAGAACAAAACTGGAATCTTCTATTGTATCTTTAAAGATATATTTACATTGTGTGTAATTTTAGTGCTTCTTTCATACCCTTCTTCTGAGAGTGCACCAGAGATGGACCTAAATACACTGGAAAAATACTCTGTGGTCCATGTTTCACTTTGTCTGAGAGAATGTCAGATGCCAAAGATGAATAAGACCATCCAGATTGTTACCAATAAAAATGCAAAAGCTTGCATCTGTGATGTCATGGGGGTACATCAGTACTGTGATTATCATATATGTGAAAGTACCATAGATGCAGCATCTTATATTGGTATTTTGGAGAGACACATGCTGCCGTTAAGACTACATATTTTACTATTTCAGCAGGTAAATGCCAGGCCTCATTCTATGTAAGTTACAACTGTATGGCTGCAGAGACAGAGTGTGTGTGTTTGACTGCCTACAGTCCACATCTGTCTCCTATTGATAATGTATGGCACACCATGAAGAGGAGAATCAGTCAACAACAATCACAGACTGTTGAGCTACTCACGTCCAGTTAATATCTTCAATTCACAAAGCATTTTTACACAGTGTTCAAACGTTTCTGGAAACTGAGTTTGTGTGTATGTATATATACACACACAGGGTGAAAGCGAACACGTTTCCTGCGAGATATTTGAGGCCTTCTTGAACTGCTGCTAACATGCCATTGGACAGCTCAACACTGTTTTGTCAGCTAACAGACAACTGCACTGGTTAGCACGGTGCTGAGTGAAGGAGACAAGGGAGTGTCATCCTACCCACCCAGAGAGAGAAATGCCAATTATGATCTCGAACTCCTGCACTTGGATGGCTAAGGCATCTCTAGGAATCTCAGAAGCGCCACTCTGAAAGCCCTATCTGAGGCTGTTTTATACAGAGCCTCTCTGGTGAGATTCTTTCTCAATATGAGTAATATGTGACCCCAAAAATGGCATGGGCATCAAATAATATATAATAATGAATAGCCATGACTTGTAAGGCAAAGGACTTAGATAGATAAGCCATGGTCACAGGTTAGTAAGGTCCAGGAAATGGCAAGATAAGCCTTACTGAGTCACGAGCACATATTAGAATCCCGTTCTCATGCATTATTTTAACAAAGACGAAATGTTACCGTTAAAAACAAGGAGATTTAATTTCTCCATGACATGGGTCTTTTGTAACTTATCAAGGAGAAGGATATCAAATTTAAAGTGAAGGGTTTGTCTGACTCCTCCCTTCCTTTCTCATACACTGCACGTGTGATTCTATTGCAAGCTTCATTACACAAATGCTGGCAACAAAGGAAGCCCATAACCATGAAATACCATTTTAAGTGACAGCGGTGACCTCATTCAGTGATGCCAGTCAGTACAAATGACTTCCAAGCACATAAAATAGAGGCATAAGCCGGCTATATTGTAATCACAGACTTATACAAAACAGAGCTGCTTTAATGACCACACAAATTGTTGCATATTTTGCCTCCATCTGGGCGATTTTCTTAGGGGAAAACTGTAATTGCTGTTTTTGAATTCGGCTAGCCTGCCTTTCTCGCGCTGCAGTAATATGCATTCATCACATCTCAGATGATTATGGAGGCAGTGGATGCCAATCATGTCATTTCCAGCTTAATGCTGATGCCATGGTCCTCTGACAGTGAGGATGTGCAATTTAGGGAGTTTAGGGAGAAAGCAAGGAGAAGACAGCCATGAGAGAATTGTAAGGGGGTGATTTAGATAATTATAGTTTCAGCTGCCAAATCCGAAGGCACACATTAGAGTTTTGCGTAAACACCAGGGTATTCAAACAGCAGAAGGTAAAATAGTATTGAAATTATTTTGGCTGGTGTAATATAACACATCTTCTTTGGGCTCGGCGGAGTCACAGGTTCTTCTCTGAGGCTATATGAGTTAAAGCTAAGGTAAAGCAAATTAAAAACACGAATGCAGCAGCATGGGAGTACTCGTGTTGTCACATTCACTTCCATCACATTCTCCCTTAAGAGGCAGAGCTATTCAGTGTTTGAGGGCTGGATCGGGGCGGTGTGCCATTTGGATGCAACCGGTACCTTTCCGCCGCAACACAATGCTTAAATCAGGCAGAACTAATCAAGTCTGTTTACATGAGGGTCATTTATTTGATTGGCAGGTACATTTCCTCCTTGAATACCTGATAACACCTTGAGCCACTTTCAAAAATCCCAGAGATATTTCAACATCTAAACAGACGTGTTCCCTGCCTGAACTACAGACAGATTTCAAGGGCCCTGACTAATTTATGAAATTCTACTGTCTGGTCCCAAAGAAAGTGTGGTAACCAAGAGAAATCCAGTTGTTAAAGGTTTTCATGTGCAGATAAAAAGGGGGAAAAAAACACGGTTGAAAAAGACTGGGTTTGAAATACACCGCTCTAGAACATACTTCTGGAATCAGGGATAATTTAAAAATACTCACGAGACTACTTCAATTCCTTATTAAGTTCAAGATCGGATGCTGGCACCAATTCTAAGATTAAGTGGCATTTGCATTTATACAACTCATGCACACCACAGATAAACCGATGAAGTGCATAAAGGCAAGTGCATAAATATAAAAGCACATTTAATTACACCTCTGTAAGTCTTATACTAAACCTCTTATATAATATAATCACTATCATTCCTTTGGCATCCCCTATCTCTTTTTTTTCTTCAGTTTTGTCTCCAAACAAGAAGGCTCCCCGTTTACTCTGCGGTATGCAGCACCCCCTACTGTTTAAAGTGCTTCACGACTCTATTCATGCCATAGTTAAATGTGAAAAGTTGCAAGAATGAAAAATCTAAACAGTGATATTTGCTTTCAATCAGGAAAGCACATTTGTTTTACATGAATTTGTACATTAACCCCTTCATTTACCAATCAATCCTTCCCTGTAATGTCCATTTACCTTGTGTTGAAAACTCATTTAGGGATTTACATCAGTGTTTTCCTCCTGGACTCCCTTTCCTGTGTTTTGGATAATCAATGCACTTCCTCTTGAATTACTGTTATTTACTCAGCCAGGCAGAAATGTAAGAAGCTCAAATACATAAGAGGCTATGTTCTCTCTCTCTCTCTCTCTCTTTCTCTCTCTCTCTCTCTCATCAGACAAAACTTTGCATGTGGCACCACCTTGTGGAAACTTAGTACAAAAAAAAATTATAATAAAAAAATAAATAAAATCAGCCATTTTATCAACCTCCTAGATTTTGTGTGCTTCTTTTGTCTTTTGTTATTGTATGTAGTTACGCATTGAATGTGCTTCTGTAATCGTTGTAAACATTATATTGCAATGTAGAACATGTCCTTAAACGAGCATAAGCCATGGGCAAATTAATTTGCTAGTAACCACATGGAATGCCATGTGAAAATGTGCAGTTTGGTGCAGTTTACTAAGACTTTTTCATGTCAGAAGACTCTGCATCATGCCTTTAGTTAAAACTAACTAAGTAAGTAAATAAATAAATAAATGTAAATTTAAAAATCCTAATTAAACCCATAAAAGTGAAATATTTGGTTACATTTCAAGCAGCAAGTAAACTCACTCTATATATAATTACAGCAGAATCATAAATTACACTCTCTATAAACTCCCTCTCACTAACGCAACACTTTAAAAACTCAAACAGAAGCAGTTGATAAATCATATAAATCATAAAAAAAGAAATAAAGTAAGATGACACCAAAAACTTTGAAGCCTGTAGACCATTAAGTTGAAGTTGCCTTCTTATTACCTTAGCTCCTCTTCAAAATTTCCATTCCACTGCAAATGGTTCCTCTGTTAAAATGGATGGAAAATCAGAAGTGTACCCTCTCTCAAGGCGCTCATAATTGCCCACGCAGCGTGGGGAGGAAGGGATTGAAGCGTTTTTGCATGAAAGCACTTCAGAGAGCATGGCTCTCTGCAGCAGTGTAACAGCACGACACTCCCACTGTTAACATAACTTTTGAGCTCATGTATACACACAGAAAGAATCAACTGTATGGGGGTGGTTAAGGGTCAGTGCAGGCATAGTGAGGTTTAATCACACTGGGGTAGCTCCCTGAGCAGGCAAGAGCAAGGTTTAATTGCCCCATGGCTCGCAGAGGGTGAGGCCTGCCTGTAGATTCACAGCTCGACACCAAACACACTGGTGTGTATTGATTGTGTTAATGCATTTTTCCTTTTTTTTTTAGATTTAATGTTTGATTCATGAACAAATCATACTTTTAATTTCTTCTTTGCACTGAGTTGGCAAAAAAAAAAATAGTTGAATTGAACTTTATTTTTGTAGTATTTTTGTATTGTATTGCTGTGCCAAATCTCTTAATTAGGAAACAAACTGTCATCTAATACTGAAGAGTTTTACGTCTGAGATCACCTCACACAGAAATGCCGCCATTTATTAAGGCCTACTTTAATGAAGTTAATTTGCCTAGAGTGACGGAACAATCATTATTAACATACTATTTAGGTGCAGGGGATCCAGGATAAACAGCATTGTGAAGTTAACAATAGACATACTGATCAGATCGCTAGCTGCTCTCTCTACAAGACTCTGGCTGCTCCAATGACACATAGAGACCTGTGTCCAAACTTTATCAGTGTCCTATATACAGGGTATATACACCATTGTTTTTCTTGTGAAATTCCCAGTAAATTTGATGTGTCACATGACCCTCTTCCCGTTGAAAAAACAAAAGTTCGATCCAAAATGGCCGACTTCAAAATGGCCACCATGGTCACCACCCATCTTGAAAAGTTTCCCCCCTCCCATATACTAATGTGCCACAAACAGGAAGTTAATATCACCAACCTTTCCCATTTTATTAAGGTGTATCCATATAAATGGCCCACCCTGTATATATATATATATATATCTTACTACATAGTGGGCAATACAGTAAGAGGCCACTTGGAACATGCCACATGTTGTGTATTATGAAATCTCAGTGGGGAACCAGGAACATAATATAATATGTTATATATGACATGTTCAGGCTCTGCGGACAATCCCTGTGTTCTTTCTGAGGCAGAGTTGCGTGAAATTGTACCCAAAACAGAATACATATCACATTTTGTACTATTTTTCAAAACGTATGGTATTGTCACAGCTGGGCAGGGAAGACAAGGAGGCAGATGTACACAAAACAAAAACTATACAATGTCAAAACAAACAGGATCAATCTAGAAAGAAACCGAACAGGACTAGACAAAGACAGACAGGAACCAGCCATGAACCAGGGTAGACAAGGGTAAACAGAGAGACACAGAAACACATGTCCACACATACAAGACCAGACCAGGGACTATATATACCAACGGGACAAACAAGGAACACCTGAGGGGCAGGACCACAGAGGACACACAGGTGAAGACACTGACAAGTGGGCGGAGCTAGGGCAGAGAGAAGGGACCATAACAAACAGAGTCATCTGCTAACAGAGCACATGGCGGAGAAACAGAGGAAAACTCGAGACAGGGCAAAGGCATGGCAGGTAAAACCCACAAATATCTATTACTACCATTTATTATTATTATTATTATTATTATTATTATTATTATTTATTTATTTATTTAATATTTCAGTCAGTCCCAGTAATGAGGCATTTATAAACTGTATCCATTTTCTGATCATCCAATCAGCTGCACAAACACATCTCAAGTAAAAAATCCAATATTTACTAACACAACTGTATTATATGTTTATATACATCAGTATTCCTCATATGGTAACTGGCATGGTGCCTCCCCAGTGTCCATAATAGTTCCCCTGGTATCATCATCATAATCATAATTTCCATCCAAATCTCCTTGGTGAGGGTCATATTGTAAGCAGAAGGGCACTGTAAACTTCTCTGGCAAGCTACAGCCACTGTAACAGATCCCTGAGGGATCCCCAGCCATTCTCAAACCAGTTGTGAAATATAGTTCCTCAATCTGATACTGGGTCTGCCTTAGGGTCTCCGCCTAGTGGAACATGCCCTGGAATAAGGTTCCTGAACCACCTCAGTGGGCTCCTCTGAATTCAGATGAGCAGAACCTCTACTCCAAGGCTGATCGGGGACCAGTCTAACCTGTCTGGCTTGGACCTGACTGACTTACATGGGTCCAATGCTGTCTGAGACACACATGTAAAGTGGCTGACTTCGAAGTAGGGTGGCTGTTCCTCTGACCGGGTTACATCGGTCACTTTTAGGCTATGCAAACATTTCCCTACAATAAGCTGATACAGAGCTTGCAGTGCTGGAGACAATGAACCAAACTGCCAATTCTCCCATTCCTTTTATCAACACTCAGGTTGCCCTTATTCATTGGTGTCAGGTTTGGAGGCACTGACACCACCTGAGGCCTGGTTCCACGAGTGTGTCCCAGTAACCCTGTTCTAAGTAGAGTATATGTACAATACTTAGGGTAATAAAGGCTCCCCAACCCCTAACAGAAATACATGTCTTTCTATACTAGGGCCGATAAGATACGCCAGTCTTTTGATTGGAAAGGCAAAACTGATGCAACAATGGAGAATTCTGCCAAAGAAAAAGTGGATATTCACCAATTATTCACAGAAGAAATGCTGCAAAGCAACAGGACCAATTAGAAAGCAATCATGGACTTAGATTCCCTCAGGCTTTAATCTTTAAAGAACACAAATATGCAAAACTGAATGCACACACACACTGAACACTGACCATTTCCACAAGTAAATCAGACTTGTTTCTGTGTTATTTCTTGTTTTTTAGCTGATTTAGATGGATATATACTGATTATTAATCACTGCAGTGCTGTAGCCTCTATGCAGATGTTGTGTGATTGCCGACTATGATGTTGACTATAATTGTCCTCTAATTTGATGCTACTTTCTGGATTATTCTGCTGTAAACATCATTTATCTGATCCTAAATGTTTAATGTTTAGACTAAGATAAAAGGTAATTGCTAGAAATAATATAAAATGTACATTAATTATATAAGTAATTTGTTGTTTGTGTGTGTGCTTTCTTTTTTTCTTCTTTAATTGTTTTATTATAGATTTAATTACATGTTTAGACAGCAGTTTCTTGATTGCTTTAATTACAGTATCATTCATCTACAGATATAAACAATGTGGACCACAGATGTATGCCAGCTTCCTGTTAAGTCTTCTATATGTTTATTGTGCATTGTTGCAACATTAAATTACTCTATTTTTGTAGCATGAAAAATGTCTTATAAAAATATTTTAAAGCTATGTCTTTAAATAAAAAAAAAATACTTTTTTCCTCCTTCTAAAGCCACTCCCCTAAAACACGGAAAAGGCGTGATATGCTTAAGAACGATTTATGCTTTATGCTTGTGCAAGGGCTAAATCTCAAACATCTTCCTCCATCCTATGTAGTGCGTATTATAAGTCATAAAACAATGGATTCTGCATTTAAAAAAATTTCTATATCTTTCAGATAATGCAACAATTTATTTTACATGTACATTTAAGGCATTTTTATAGAGGTAGGCCAATGCAGTGTTAAAAGTCTTGCCCAAGGACTCTTATTGGTGTAGCACAGACTGGTTGCTCGGACCTGGAATCAAACCCAGGTCTCTCACATGTTACCACTGTACCACACCAATCATTTTAGAATAATATATAACTCTAATTTTAGATTATAAGTTTTATATCGAATACGGTGCGATTTGGGACAACCAACCAACGCAAGCAATACAACACAGAAAATATGTCTATAATTTAAAATGCTGTCGCAGTGACGCTATTGTCAAGCAACACTGGATTAGAGGGATGTTCAAATGTCAGAATGTAGTTTAGCAGCTCAGTCGGATGGTACCATGCTGTTTTCTGGCCTGAATGTTGCACAGATTACTTTTCATGTGTTGATATTGGCATTTGTCAGACACTTCACCTCAGCCGCCATCTACTGCATACCTCAAATGGAACTGTTAACTATATGAAATAAACTATCAGATTACTTTCAGAGTACAGCACCATGACTGGTATAATATAAAAAAGTCTGGTATAATAATAAAGAGTTTCTAAAGAGCAATGAACAGTTTAATTCTATGACTCTGAATTGTAAGGGGGTGCAGCAGGTAGTGTTGCAATCACACAGCTCCAGGGACCTGGAGGTTGTGGGTTCGATTCCCGCTCCGGGTGACTGTCTGTGAGGAGTTGATGTGTTCTCCCCGTGTCTGCGTGGGTTTCCTCCCACAGTCCAAAAACACATGTTGGTAGGTGGATTGGTGACTCCAAAGTGTCCGTAGGTGTGAGTGTGTGAGTGAATGTGTGTTTGTCTGTGTTGCTCTGTGAAGGACTGGCGCCCCCTCCAGGGTGTATTCCCGCCTTGCGCCCAATGATTCCAGGTAGGCTCTGGACCCACCACGACCCTGAACTGGATAAGATATGAATGAATAGATACAGATAATGAATGAATGAATGAACTGTGAGGATTCTGAGTTTAACTACACAACTTTAGGCTTTAAAGCATTAATAATTAAACTTTACGGAAAAGCCACTTATATTTCCTTGAATGCAAGCACATATTTATAACACTGGTCCAGTCTCTAGAATAAAGCCTTCAAAGGATATTAGAAGCAGTTAGTGCTGAAAAAAGGAGAAAAGCATGAGAGGTCTCTGACCGTTTTCTACCACAAAAGTTACTAAGTTTATCCCCTTTCACTTTATTATGTGGTTAATGACTTCATATTTAGTTCCTGAAACACATTTCCCTTCTGTTCTTGTCTCTACTTTTAAATCTTTTGCCATTAGGTCTTACACTACTTTCTTTATCCATTTCACTCATCTTTCTTCTATCCTTTTTCCCCTTATTCCTTTCTTCATACGTCTAACTCTTCTTTCTAATCGTTTCATCATTTCCAGTAATTTTCCCATTCTTATCACTCCTTTTCTTTCTCATTTTTCACTTTCTCTTGACTTCTCTTCCTCATCATTCCTCTCCTCGTTCTCTTCACTCCTCTCCTTTCCTCCATACTCTTCTTCTCATCCTTCAGTGTTTTCTTTCTAATCAGTCCTTTCCTCTTTTCCAACAGTCCTTTCCTCTATTCTTCCACACTCTTCTCCTTTTCTCTCACTACTTTCCTCTTTCTTCTTACTCATCTGCCCACCCCACCACACATACATACTCTTTCTCCTTCAGTACTTTGTTCAGGATTTTGTTGGTACCTGATGGTATTTATTTAATGTTTTCTTGATGGGCTTATCACATTATGCAGGATCTTAATGGTTTATCAAGTCATGTGGGGCTGCTTTAAAAAAACATTTAATTCTCTACTGGGATCTAAATGTATCCTACAGGAAACTTGTGTCTAATGGCCCCATTTTCCATTAGGAAGCAAAACAATCAGGTTCTTATTCTGAAACTTACGATGGCTTTTTTCAGCACAAATCAATTCTAGTGAACTAATAAATAAATACATAAACAAATAGCTTAATAATTACAACCTCTTATCTGGTTTATGTCAGAGACATCAACTTTAAATTAAGACAAGTTAAGTTTTGAGTTTATAGTTATAAAGCATTTTTAAAACATGCAGTGGCAGAAACTACAATGTGCCAAAAGTCAGCTCCATTTGTATTTGTTAGACATGCAGACCCTCTCTGTTCTCTGGCAGCACACACACAATTTTGTTGTTTATAAAACAACTTTTAGGAGTTGTTTTATAATGGTTGCAAGACTGACTGACTGACTGACTTCACTCACTGACTGACTCACTCACTGACTGACTTCACTCACTGACTGACTCATTCACTGACTGACTCAGTCACTGACTGACTCATTCACTGACTGACTGACTGACTGACTGACTGACTCACTGACTGACTGACTGACTCACTCACTGACTGACTCACTCACTCACTCACTCACTGACCGACCGACTAACTGACTCACTCACTGACTGACTGACTGACTGACTGACTCACTCACTCACTCACTGACCGACTAACTGACTGACTGACTGACTGACTGACTGACTCATTCACTGACTGACTGACTGACTCACTCACTGACTGACTCACTCACTCACTGACCGACTAACTGACTCACTCACTGACTGACTGACTAACTGACTCACTCACTGATTGACTGACTAACTCACTCACTGACTGACTGACACGCTCTCTTACTCGCTCACTCACTCTACTGGGAAACACATTACCAAGAAAACATGAAAAAGAAAAAAAAAGTAAAAGGTGAGAGTGAGGCAGAGGCTGCAAATAAAAAGAAGGAACAATGAGGGACTGGCTGACAGCGAATGCTAACAGGAGAGAGAAATAAATAAATGAACAGCGTAAATGAGAAAAAGGATGAGTGAGTGTATATATGTATATGAGAGAAAAGCTAGAGAAAGAGAGATAGAGATAGAGAAAGAAAGAGAGACTAAACTTGGTCCACTCTGCGGCCAGCCACTGGCATTAGCTAATAGCATAGGCTCTGATCGCATTAGAAATGTGCCAAAGACTTGAGACCATGCCAGCTGAAGAGCTCTGCTGGACGCACCCATCACTACCAGCCTGTGTGTGTATGTGTGTAAGAGTGAGTGAGTGTGAGCGAGAGAGAGAGAGAGAGAGAGAGAGAGAGAAAGCAAGAGAGACAGTGTGTGTGAGAGACAGTGAGAGAGAGAGCTCTAAGCTGTGATCCATTTAGGCCCTATTAGGAGTGAGTCAAAGTGTGTCACAGTTAAATGGTCCAGATCTGATAAAAGCGTCTGAACAGCAGGATCCTCTCTGAAACACCACAGGGGACTCTTTATAATTACTGCAGAGGTCCTCACAACACTCTACTCACACGAATATTTATAGAACAAACATTGAGGCGCCATCCTTTTATTTTATTTGCTGTCATTTACTCCATGTGGACACTAATCTGTGCCTGTTATTAGGCCATTTTGTATTAATGTTGTATGTTTTATTTAATTATTTTTTGACTTAGTCTACTTTCCATTAGTTAAAGCTACACTATTCAACACCCAGTGATTTGAAAACCTCTCTAGTGGAAACATTAGGGTGACCATATCTGAGTTTTCAAAAAAGAGGACACATTGGGAAGGTTGGCAAATGCTTCCATAACCATGCAGCTGAAATGTAATATATAAACAGATACTCATTAACAAGATAAAAAACAAATGCCTTTTTGGACAGATTCATTTCCATTCAACATTTGGCCCTAAGCAAAAATAATAAAATCATATTTTTGTCATTTCTTGACCGTTTCTTTATCATTGAAACCTGTTATTTTCTGTTCAAACCAAACTTCTAAACTGAAGCCCTGTATTAAAGTGACTTGTTTACACCAGAAAACTCATTATTATGACAGAAACCGATGAGTTTACTTTTTAACTTTGTTTTTTAAACGTTACTAAAACCAAGCACCACATTTTCGAACCAGAAATAATACAGACTTGAACAGAACATCGCTTGGATCCAGTCATTTATGTATAAATACTTATATTTCATATTTTATCAGGTCTGGCTGATAAAACGTGCTGTGTGTGATAGCTATAATTCAGTCTCTCCCCTGTCCCGGCTTTAATGAGTTGGCCTGTTTTCTTCTAAAGTTAATGTTAAACAGAAACAGTGCGCAGATGTAACCTGATTAACTCATCAGAAAGTCAGTAACGGTCAGGTGTGTCCGTGTATTTGTGTCGTTATAGGGACAGAAGTGACGGCTTTCAGTTTTTTTTTTTTTTTTTTTTAATATAGAGCAGAAACGCTTCCAGATACAAAAAATAGACTATGATAAATTACCTTAACAACTTTCAACACATTTCTGTTCGAGGCTCCACTAAAACACTGTGACGTGGAGCGGAAGTCGGCTGAAAGTGATGTAAGCACTAGAAGGTGCGCGCGGCGAAGTGTGCCCTATTTCTGCTCTGAGCTCCGACACCTTAAACACGTCATCAGGACACGCCCATTTAGCTTACCTAAAGCAACGTCATCATACGTCATCGAAGTGCAAACTTCAAGAAAGGGATTAGGGTTTATTGTAAGAATTGGGCCAAGGGGAGACTGTGGACGGCAAAATCCCGGACAGTTTTGGAATCCCGGCCTCACGCGTTTTTTAGGTCCCGAAAAGAGGATGTCTGGTCTCCCTAGGAAACATGTAACTGTAACACTTCACATCTGCACTTTCTGCTCTGCGAAATAGCTGGGTTTGGAAGACACAGACAGTCCATTTTCGCGTAGGTACCTAAAAAAACAAACAAAAAAATAAAATGAATTCACCAAAGTTGTGGCTTAATATAATTTCAAAATTTATTCAAAAGTATTGGATTCCAGACTTTTCAGGTGTGATAAAGGTTGACATTTTGAACTTATGTATCAGCACTGGGTGCGCTTGTAACATATGCCTGGCTTGGTGTTCTGTTTATATTGTTTCTTGTTTGTGCGCCCTTTGTCATGTGACTGTTTCCTTAACTGGTCATGTGATACCCTTCCCTTGTGTTTCTAGTTTCACGTGTCTTGATTACAACCCCTGGCAAAAATGATGGAATCACCAGTCTCTGAGGATGTTCCTTCAGTTGTTTAATTTTGTAGAAAAAAAGCAGATCACAGACATTACAAAAAACTAAAGGCATTTCAAATGGCAAATTTCTGGCTTAAAGAAACACTAAAAGAAATCAAGAAAAATACTTGTGGTAGCCAGTAACAGTTAGATTTTTAGAACAAGCACAGAGAAAAAATTATGGAATCACCCTGCAAATTTTCATTACAAACACTAACACCTCAAGACAGAGAACTTAAAGCAATATGCCTTGAAAACAGAAAATGTACAACAAAACAAATTAGGAACAAATGGGAGGAAACTGGAGTCAACGTCTGTGACCGAACTGTAAGACACCGCCTAAAGGACATGGGATTTACAGAAAAGCTAAAAGAAGGCCATCACTAACACCTAAACAGAAAAAAACAAGGTTACAATGGGCTAAGGAAAGGCAATCGTGGACTGTGGATGTCTGGATGAAAGTCATATTCAGTGACGAATCTGCATTGGGCAAGGTGATGATGCTGGAACTTTTGTTTGATGCCGTTCCAATGAGATTTATACAGACGGCAGTCTGAAGAAAACATGCAAATTTCCTCAGTCATTGATGATATGGGCTGCATGTCAGGTTTGGGGATGATGAAATCATTTTTCAAGATGATAATGCATCTTGCCATAGAGCAAAATCTGTGAAAACATTCCTTGAAGAAAGTCAAATAAGGTCAATGCCATGGCCTGCAAACAGCCCGGATCGCAATACAATTGGAAATCTGTGGTGGAAGTTAAAGAAAATGGTCCATGACAAGGCTCCAACCTGCAAAGCTGATCTGGCAACAGCAATCAGAGAAAGCTGGAGCCAGATTGATGAAGAGTACTGTTTGTCAATCATTAAGTCAATGCCTCAGAGACTGCAAGCAGTTATAAAAGCCAGAGGTGGTGCAACAAAGTACTAGTGATGTGTTGGAGTGCTATTCTGTTTGTCATGATTCCATAATTTATTTCCTGTGCTTGTTCTAAAAATCTAACTGTTGATTTCTTTTAGTGTTTCCTAAAGCCAGAAAGTTGCCATTTGAATGCCTTTAGTTTTTTTGTCATGTCTGTGATCTGCTTTTTTTCTACAAAATGATACCATCATTTTTGCCAGGGGTTGTAGTTCACACATTTCTAGTCTAAGGTGTATTTTTTATAGCCGTGTCTGTGTGGCCTGTTTGTGGGTCACTGTAAGTCTTCAGTACTGTTTCATTGTTTTGTCTCTAGGTAACTGTTTGTTGTCTTGTGTCCTTATTTAGCATCTCTGTTCTATAATTAGTCTTTTGTTCAGTATTTAGCCCCTTGTTCTATGTTTAGCCCTTGCTTTGTGTTTAGCTCCTGTGGCTAGTCTTTAGCCTCTGTGCTTGGTGTTTAGCCTCCCTGTTTAGATTTTCGTAGCCTTTTTTGTCTCTCTCTCTCTCTTAGTTTTGCTTCCTTTCGTGCTACTACTCTGTTTTGTTACTCTAGTATGTCTTCGAGTTCATGTGTCATAGTACTGGTTTTTGTTTGTGTATTGTTTAAATTACTGCACCTACCTCCAACTCTGTTCCTTGTCCCTTGACCCTACAGAACCGTGACAACACTGGTCATACTTCTTATTTTGAGGACAGCTACAGAGGACAAAATGACCAAGGTAAGACACAGACAAGACAAGTATTGCCTCAAAAATATCTATTATGTACATTCATATATGGATGGCATCAAAATGCACTTTGGGAGAGGAGCAAGCCAACAGAAGCAGTGTGATTCTCTGTGATGTTCTGCCTTGGGTCCTGGTGTTCATGTGGATATTTGACACATACCACCAACATAAACACTGCTGAAGACCAAATATACCTCTTGGTTTTAGACGTAATCCCTAATGGCAGTGACCACTTCTAGCAGGATAATGCAGACACAGCAGATATTCTGTATGTATTTACTGCACTAACAACCTCTATTCTTCTGGGAAGGCTTTACACTAGATATTAGATATTATTCTGTGAGAATTTGGCATTGAGCCACAAGGAGGATTATTGAATTGTTTTGAAAGTTTTGGATCACAGACACCACTTAAACTATTGTTGATCAACAGCGTTGTTAAACCCCTCTAGCTTACAGCTGGCACTGGGCATGGAGACGTAAAACAGCTTCTCTAGAGTCTCATTTTGTTTCATATTTTTTCTGTAGAGATTATACAAACTGTGTTCCGTGGTCCAACACATGACAGCTGCACTGAAGCTGTATGGACTCCATGGCCTCTGATGAGCTGATGAAGGCAATGTGTTTGAAAACATGTTTAAGTGAAGGAGGTTAGGCTCCACATTCTGCTGTTTTTCTCCAGGCTCGAATGATAAAAATCCAAAAAGAGAGAGCCTTCTGGCAAGAAGCACCTGTGGTTTGTCTGAAAAAAGGAGGTGAGGTCATAATTTAAAAACCCTAATCCCCCTAGTGAAGTATGGATGGTTGTCCTGTGTGGAGCTGTAGTCCATGTGGCTCTGGGAATTTCATTACAGCAGGTGGCATTCTGAAATTAAAAAAAAAAAAAAGAGAGAGAGATTCCTGATAGTATCTCAGCTGCTTCAGGGGGATCTTCCAGCAGGACAATGCTCCAAAGCAAACCTTCAGATCCTAACAAAAAACTCTTTCACTGACCAGAGACAAAATCTTTACAGGGTCAATCTCAGTGCCCTGACCTAAACCTGTGAAGACATGTCAGGTGAAATGAAGAGGACATTGCCCTTGAAGAGGAAAGATCTACAGAGATGTGGTCACATTGCTCTTTATAATCGTTCTCCAACCTTATTCTTTATAAAGTATTTTGATTTTATGTGAATAGTTTAAGAAAGATTATCACGTTTTAATAAGATGATTTAATGTAAGAACAGAGGCATTAATGCCATTAATGAGGGCACAAACTTATTATACAATATATATTTTTGAATATTTTTGATTTAATTGATGTAGCAAATCTTTCATTGCAATAAATTTTGGACTATTTATAATGATCTTAATCTTTAGCAATCCATACTTGTGTGTGTGTGTGTGTGATAGAGAGAGAGAGAGAGAAAGAGAGAGAGAGAATAGATAGATAATACAGTTTATAAAAACCCGTTTCTGCAATAAATGTAGCATTAATAATGCTATATCATTGTTATACATTATTTGTTACACCCCCAACAATATATAACAGATTTTGTATAAAGTCTCTTCAAATGGTTGCACTTTGTATGTTCTACAACAAACTATACACTCTAAATCTTCTTCTAAATCCACGTTAATCTTGGATACACTGGGTTTGGTGTGTTTTCTTGTAAATTACCAATGGCCAGTTACCAGTATGTATTCGAGGTAAAGCAGAACACACCAAAAATGTCTAATCCATTGTAATGGCTGAACTCAGCACTTGATGGCAGTATATAACTGACAGTAGATATTCACTACGTCCCAAGCATCTTTCAGTGGAATTCTTTGTAGAGTATTTACCATCAGTGAAGAAAGTGCTCGGACATTGTTTTTGCAGGTACAGTTTGAACTTGATATACTCACTTCTGCACTTCTTGAATGTCAAGGAATTCAACATTTTAAAATACATTTTATTACATGTTTATTTAAGCTTTTTTGTGTCTTCATAATTTTAACCTTTATTAAAGACCCTTTTGTTCTCCTGACTTGTCAAACTCCCATATGTTCATTAGTCACCTTCATATGCATCATATCTCTGTGTAAATTGTCTTTTTGCTAATAATAGCATTTCAAAGTCTGCTTGTCTACATCACAGCTAAACGTACAACCACCAGGGGATTGTATCCTTTCTGACATTCAAAATGTGAAAAGTGAGCAGATGCTGAAAATTATCAGTGTTCTGCAATTCAGTAACTTCAGGGAGTTTCAAAAACAAGTTACAACTGTTAGTGCAACAGCGTTTTTAACTCCGTTCAGAGATAAAGCAGTTTAGATTAATGTGACATTGTCCAGTTCAAAGTTGCGGTGGGTCTGGAGCCCACCCTGAATCACTGGGTGCAAGGCAGGAACACACCCTGGAGGGGGCACCGGTCCTTTGCAGGGTGACACACACTGACACATTCACTCACACTCTCACACCTATGGACATCTTTGAGTAGAAAATCCACCTGCCAACATGTGTTTTTGGACCACGGGAGGAAACCCACGCGGACATGAGGAGTACACGCCAAACTCACCACCCGGTCAGTCACCCGGAGCAGGACTTGAACCTTCCAGGTCCCTGGAGCTGTGCGACTGCAGCACTACCTGCTGCGCCACCGTGCCGCCCATGTGACATATGGCTGTTACAAATTTGTATAATTTGTAATTATACAGACTACATGTGTAGGGGAGTCAATAAGCTTCAGTTAGGAATATACTCACCAACATAATGCTAATATCTGTGATATAATGTATTTTATTTTTCAATACAGCATTAATGAGTACTACTGCATAATATAATGTGGCATAGCATACTATGGACATTACTGCATGCAATTTGTGAAAAGATGTATTCATAATAATGGCTATACAAATAATTAGAACTTATTTTTATGGAGCAGTCAGTCATTTTCTGTAGTGATCTTTATTCTATATTATAAAACATCCATTATATTTACTCACTTACACTTACTGGCCTCGGTACTTCAGAGCTTCAACACTAAACTTAATATAATCATGAAGGGGTCCCACACCTATGGGGCATAAATTGGTTCATTCAGGGACTAAAAAGCAATTTGATACTTCATCTCGTGTCAATTTATTGTTACAGGGGAAAAAATGTGAAAATAACAAATAATCATCTTCAGAAATAATGTTTGCTATTTGGGAGGTAATAATGACTTATTGCTCCTTCAAAGAACAAATTTGGGATGAAAATGACATTTTATAAATGAAGCCTCAGGACCACACAATCAGCCAAATCTAAAGCCCACCAAAGAGACACTCCCACGGGTGCTCGGTTAACAATCACTCCTAAACCTCCACAGGAGAAGGTGAGTAGAAACAAAGTCCTCGTTTCATTACTGTTTTTAATATGCCCTTGTTGACTTCCTCTCATGTTCTCCCCGGAGGGATTCTCCATCATCATTTCAAGGGCCGTTTCATTGCTTTATCACTTTGAGTGAAGTTTCTTTGATGACTCCTTGGAGGGCCAAGGGATCAATAACTAGTTCAAGAAGCATTCTGACACAATTTCATTTTTCAAAACTGAAAAAATGTAACACATTTAAAATAGATTTTGAGTACACCCCCAGCTCAAAAGTTTAGAGACACCTGGCTGCACGGAGCCGCCTAAATCTGTGCTCAGAAAAACCCTCCTTAGCATCCACTGCTGAAGAAGCTATTTGCTCACTCACCTGTGTAATAGTGTTTATATACACACACACACACACACACACACACACACACACACACACACTTGTGGAAACATGCGTTCTCCTCTTTTGTCGTTATATAATAACCGCGATAGTCAGCGCTGACAACTTAGCGACTTTGTCACAATATTTAGCGAATTTTCAGAGGTTTTTTTTTTCACTTAAAAAGGCGAGCGACAAATCTAGTGACCGTTTCTGATGTTATTTGAGACTTTTGGAGAGTCGGACGTGAAAGCGCATATCGTTGTGCATTTACTGTCCTCAACGCGCAGCGGGTGCTACCGTGAGTCCCTCTCCGTCCCAAAACACTCACAGGCGGTCAGTCTCCCAGCAGCTGCAGTCAGAACAGAAAGGAGACCCACAACCTCTCCACCCCGCGTCCAAACAGCAGATGAATCGCGCATGCGCAAAGCCGCAGATGATCCCGCTCTGTAAGTCATGTAAACGTAAATGTATGTTCAGCGTAACCGTCTCAGTCACATGACCTACTCTGAGAGCCAGCACAGCAAGTGCATTTTAGATATGAACTGAACCAAATTTACGAAAATTAACCTAAAAATAAAATAATAATAAACAAAGCATTCAAGTCATGAAGATATTCTGAGAAGTGATGGCCTATTTCAATGACAAAAAAACAGAAGAAAGTTAATTTTTGGTTCTATATTAGGTTCTATTTTCTGTTTTTTACACATTTTATTTGTCTCCCCCACAGCTTTTCCTCTCTTATAGATGACGCCATTTAGCTACTTCTAGCGACTTTTACGACAGCCAATGGCTACTTTCCTGTGCTGCGATAGTCACATTTAAAGTAACACGATGCTGTGCAATCAGCTGTGCCTTGTTAGTGCACGCAGAAATTACAAAGAAAACGACTTAGGAAACGTTAATACTGTTATTAAAGATATATTTTGTAGAAAAATGTGAGAAGCAAATGTGTAACCATCTTTATTAAGTTAGTAATTGTAATGTGATTGCAAAATATTTAACAGTAATATATTACATTACTTTGTTACATTCATTCGTTATCTGTAACCCTTATCCAGTTCAGGGTCGCGGTGGGTCCAGAGCCTATCTGGAATCATTGGGCGCAAGGCAGGAATACACCCTGGAGGGGGCGCCAGTCCTTCACAGGGCACTTTTGAGTCACCAATCCACCTACAACGTGTGTTTTTGGACTGTGGGAGGAAACCGGAGCACCCGGAGGAAACCCACGCGGACACAGGGAGAACACACCAACTCCTCACAGACAGTCACCCGGAGCGGGACTCTAACCCACAACCTCCAGGTCCCTGGAGCTGTGTGACTGCAACACTACCCGCTGCGCCACCATGCCACCCATTACTTGTTACAGAAAAATATAATGACATTACTGTAACATGTTTCTTTGTACTGCGTTACTCCAAACACTGGTAATTAGTGAATTCAGATATAAAGTAGTATGGAGCAGCTGCACATCATTTTAAAATCTCCTTGCCCAGTGCTGCATGTTAGCTAGAGAAACATAAATCACTCCAGCATTAGGTTGTGGAACAGCATATCTGTATTCTCTGGAGTGCTAGAACACAATTCAAAATTTCTGGGATTATTATGATTGTTGCACTGACATTCCCCTCCTGGATATTGTGTCTGTGCCTGAGGGTCAGAATATATTCAACATGTGCTTTTAATAAAACCACATATACAGAATGTTGCCAAATAGACCTTAAATTTAAACAGTAATATGAGCTTTACAAAGTCCTTTCCTTTAAATCTCACATTTAACAAACACAGATACTCATAAAAAGAAATGCAGATGAGCTGTGTACATGACAATTTACGCAATCTGATTATTCTTTGAACAGTAACAGAGCTAACACTGGTTAGGCTCAAATCAGTCTTTCAGTATAGCTTACATATGATGCTAGTTTGAAGGAAACTGAACTGTATATACAGTGCTACCACTTCAGTCCAGTGTGTTTGCGTTGGAAAATGAACTCCACAACATAGCCTGCTCTGATGAGGTGCAAATGGCCATTCGTGTGATGTAGGTCCTGAGTTATGAAGGTTGGCTGTTAAGAGCATTCAAAAATCATTAAAGAAACTCATCCAAAGACCAAGTCTTACTCTCTGTCTTTTAGATTTGCATCTCAGTATTTACATGGAGTGACAGAAGGTGCTCATTTAGTCAAAATGTTCACTATGTTCATGTTAGGAGCAGCTTCTACTGAGGCAGTAGCTTTTTTTTATTCTAAGCTTTTAATGCTTTGAATATATTAGGTGGAACTCCAGAGACATACTTCATCAACAACACTTAAATAAACATCAAAGCATCTGGGTGCCGAGAGATAACCGAGGACCCCCTATACGTAGGTGTGCAAAGATTATTCTGTAGGTGTGTAAAGATTACTACTATGCCGTCTTACAACATCTCAAGATTTCCATGACCTTGGAATGTACTTTTTTGGTCAATTTGTGTTTTTTTGTATCTCATATTATGCAAGAGTTGGAGTGTTGCTGCAATACACATGGGAGCGCAAGGTGAGATTTTGGCATCTTTGTGAGTCATTGCAACAGAAGCATATCTAAAACCCACAACAATCTGCCATTCTGGTGATTTCACCAGGGCTAGGCATAAACATAAGGATGGTGGGATGTAATATAATCAGTTCATATCAGTTGTATTGTCATGTTTATTTTAATTTGAAGGCCTATTGGACATTATGACCTGTTGTCTCTGCATACCAAAAAGTTTTAAGCTCTCTGCAACATCAGATGTTTGTTTACTTCTTCTGCTATTTTCCCTGGCCCCGTCAACACTTTAGTGTTTCTTTCTAATCTTTTTTTTTTCTACTGCACTGACTCTTTCAATAAAGTTCCTGTAAAGTATATTCAGACAAACAACCCTGTTGTAGACAAGGTTTAAATCTGGACTTTGGGGGTGTGAATGTGTGTGTGTGTGTGTGTGATGGGACAACAGTAGTGTAAATTTTAAGTGACAAGTTGGGGAGACTAAAATAAGAAGTCTAGAACTTACACATGTTAAAATAAGATATAATATCAGTGCTTAGTAATGTTGACATCTACATTAATGTTTAGAAATGTATGTAATTAGATAATTACTTCTCACTGATTTTATAACACTGAATTGTAAAATTGTATTATAATTCTGAGGTACCATTTTAGAAGACTAACCCTAAAAAGTTTATTAATTATTTAAAATCTGTTTATTAATGACTATTAATTAATTTGTAAGGTAGAATGGGCAATACTATATTATTAGTATCAATGTTTTACTATCAATTTAATTAACCACATGAATTAACATCATTTATTTTTATACTTTAATGATAATGTGTGGTAACCTAACATATGAAATGACTAAATTAACATTTTGAGGTCTGAGCATATTCTGTATGTTTAAATTTTCTGTGAATTGTCTGACACTTTCATTATAATCAAGCATCAGATCACTGTTACTCTTGCTATCTATGTGAAACAAATTATTATTAATGGCATTTAAGGTGTTTACAACCTAATTAAGAATCATTTAATAAACAGATTTAATAAACCTTTATAATCTTATTCTAAAGTGGTAACCATTTTGCTCTATGCAAGGGTAGGGTGTGACAGAAGGAATGACTAGCGCCTAAACATCCATGCGTCTATCAACCAGAACCAGGCCTATAACCACTACATCATCTTTTATCATGGCACCAGAAGACAGCATTGCACTGGTGTCACCAACTGTTGAGCAGCCCACCTGCAATGCAGTGGTTAGTGGTAATGAGCCTTACTGCACAGACCGAGGTCGATGGCAGAGAATTGTAGTCTTGGAGGAAGAGTTTGTGGAAGAAGTCACTCAATTTAGAAAATCTGTTGGTATGGAGGGGAAGAACCCTGCTGAAACCGAATTCCTCAGACTTAAAAGGAAAGTTCATTTTGTTTTCCTCTGTGTTTACAGTGCTGTACTCCTATACTGCATTGGGCCAGTCACAAATGCCAGCAGAGAGAAGCCTTTTTCCAAATACTTAATTGTTAAATATAAACTTCAATTTTATATTTACCAATGTAGGCACCAAGAAAGAATGATCCATGTGATTCTGAAGTATATTGAGAGTGACTTTTTGAAGAAATATTCTTCTTAAGAACATTATTAGAGACATTTTCTTTCCTGAAAAAAAAAATATAAGTAAAAAATATATATTCCATGATAGAACAGTAGTGTCCAGTCTTGTTGAGGTGTGTGTTGTGAAATGGTGAGACCACTTGCAGACCTGGGACCTCGATAATTATTTAACTGAATATGCATTTAGTGGTTTGTTTTGGGGCGGCACGGTGGTGTCGCAGTCACACAGCTCCAGGGACCTGGAGGTTGTGGGTTCGATTCCCGCTCTGGGTGACTGTCTGTGAGGAAAAGGTGTGTTCTCCCTGTGTCCACGTGGGTTTCCTCCCACAGTCCAAAAAGACACGTTGGTAGGTGGATTGGTGACTCAAAAGTGTCCGTAGGTGTGATTGTGTGAGTGAATGTGTGTCTGTGTTGCCCTGTGAAGGACTGGCGCCCCCTCCAGGGTGTATTCCTGCTTTGTGCCCAATGATTCCAGGTAGGCTCTGGACCCACCGTGACCCTGAACTTGATAAGTGCTTACAGATAATGGATGGATAGATGGATGGATGGTTTGTTTTGCTGATTGTTACATATTTGCTATTAGACTTTTAGTGTCTTTACTATTCTCTGGGTAACCTGACTATAGTAATTATCAGAGGTGGGTAGAGTAGCCAAAAATTGTACTCAAGTAAGAGTATTGTTCAAAATAATATGACTCAAGGAAAAGTAAAAAGTAGTCACCCAAATTAATTACTTGAGAAGGAGTAAAAATTACTAAGTGAAAAAACTATTCAAGTGCTGAGTAACTGCAGAGTAACCTCTTTGTATAATAATCAGGATGTAAAATAATACACATTAATGCACAAAAATATACAAATTATTAGCTGGAGCATATCCCCTAAACAACTAAAACAATAATAAATTAAATCTTTACAAAGTAACATAAATTCACCACAATAACTTGATAACAAAACAACAGGCTCAATAGGTAGAGGTTACAAAGAATAAGAATAAGAATAAGAATATTAAACAAAAAGAAAAAGGGTGGTCTGTACATAAGTTTATGTAAACCATAAAATGTGTGTGTGTGTAGTTCTGTGAATTTACATGTTCACTAACAAAACTATGGGCTCAATAGGCAGAGATTCCAAGGAATAACAACAAGGCCGAGGCAGTTTGCACATAAACCATAAGCTCTGTGTGTGTGTGTGTTTGCATGTTCACTCCGTGAAGTGACTATTCAGCTTTAACAGCAGCTGGCTCTTAAGTGTTGTACTTTGAAGTTGTGCTCTTTTCCGCCTGTGTTTGCCACAGGGATTTTGTTTGTGGTCATGTGACAGCTTGGCTCTGTTAGATTGGTGAAACCAAGTCAAATGTTGCTAGTGGCCACATTTGATTGGTGAGATGAAGTCATGTGACAAAGCCTCACAAAAACAAAACAAAGATTATGCATTGGACTGATCGATAAAAATAAGTAGCAAGTAGCAAGCAGACTGTTACGGAGCCCCTAAAGGGACATGGTGAGAATTTTTTGGGGGGGAAATATCTCGTGAGCACAACATAGTATGTCGTGAACACCACTTAGTATGTTTTTCTGTTCCTAGAATGCCTGCTATTTCTGTGGTGCAGGTATGCTGTAGCTCAAATGGATATTGGTGAGTTTGTAGAGGTATACTTTCAGCTAGGTCTCAAATATAGAGACATAAAGGTTATTCCATGTTAGAAAATAAAGCTGTGGCATTCGGATGCCACAAGCTGCTAAATATTTAGCCTAGTGATCTGTACTCTCCCAATATAACTCCCACACAACTTGTCATCTTTAAGTCGTTGAATATATGTTTCTACAATGTGACGTGACTTCAAACAGTTAAATAGGTCTTCATCCATGATGGAGGAGTTACAGCACATCCTCTCCTTCCCTGCCATGTTGCCAGACAGAGAAGCAAAGTGGTGCTCATGACTTTCTAAGTGGTGCGCACGACAAACTAAGTGGTGCTCACAAGATTTTTCCCTAAAAAGAAATGCTCACCGTGTCCCTTCAGGGGCTCCGTAGAATGTAGCTCAATGTAACAGAACAAAAGTACTGCTTCTTCTTCACAAATATACTCAAGTAAATGTAAACAGTATGCCACATTAAAACTAGGCTTATAAGTAAAATTTATCCAAAGGTTACTCAAAGTAAATGTAGTGTTACTACCAAACTCTGGTAATTATGAAAGCACTCAGTTATAATGTGTTGTATTGCATTGTGCACTGACTTTATGCCTCTGGCTGTATCATCATATCTGTATGTTAACCCTTTCATGAGTTATAAAGGCTAAAACTACCCTTTGCAGTGGTACAAGCTGTGAATGTTTTGTAGTGTAGACATACAGTAATCACATAACTCTGACAGAAGTTATTGGTCGTGGGCTTGGCTGTTGGAGCATAGAGCTGCTGCACACTGCAGAGACTTTGTCCTACAGCTCAGCGTGTGTGCAGTGTATCTTCATTTACAAATCCACTCTGTTTGAGCTTACAGTGACAGCGCAATATCACTGGTGCTGGAGAGTTTATGGAAGAGGCACACTCAGAAAGGTGTCATCAATAATATAAGACATGTACTTCTTTGTGACAATCATCCAGAGACCCCACAAATTTATCTTGAATCATTTCAGAAAAATCTAGGGACCAGGTCTCAGCTCAGATGGCCATTCATGCGCTCTAACCCAATTTTACCCCTGCTCTATGGTCTTCTAGATATACAGTATACACTTTCCAGCCTATTATAGCTATTATTTTTGTTCCCTTTGCAGGGTATCAGGTAGAATATAGAGCATTCTTTGTAGAGTATACAATAAGAAATAAAAAGTTTGGGTGCTTCTGATAAATTATTAGGTCTTGATTTTGTGAAACACCTTGTGAATAGAACAATTTTCTGCACACACTTAATGCACAACTAAGGTTTATGTATTACATTGAACATTGTTTATTTGGTTTTGCTTTTTATTTTTAATATTTATACAAATAAAACATAATACACATTTGCAAATCTATTGCAAAGTTATAGTTTTAACTTTCTTATAGTGTTATTTGTTATGTAGGTTTCAGAAGTCAATGCATTTTACATAATTAATCACAGCTCCTTCCTATATTTATTCTGTATGTATACTTCTGTAATCGAATATGCCATTTTAAGCACCCACAAATGTCCTTTTAGCATGTAGCCTTGACTGACCAAAGGACACTGGTCTACTTTATAATCTGTAATGATATAAGGGAGCCATGTAGACTAGCCAGTGTCAATACTGCCCACAAAAAAGAATCATGAACATAACTTACACCTGGGACGCCACAGCTGAACCTTTGCCTGAATTATTAATACATAACTCTTTCATTAGAAGTACACAGTACTGAACTCGGCATCACTGTATTGGTAACTTTTATGACATTTACAATTCAGTTCATAAATTGTGTCTTGGGCAGAAATGACACATCAGCAGGAGAAATTTTCATTAGATACAAGGAGATATTACAATATTCATGTCAGTAAGATGATGACTTTCATATGTAAACATCTAGATATCACACATTTCAGTCTCATTCTTGCACTCAATAAGATTGCAGCTTTATTGAGCGCATGACTCAGTTTCTGCCATTGTTGAGGGTCATGTTTAACATTAAAGGATCATGCATATTTCATGACAGACACCGCACAGGAGTGGAGCCTTGATATTGAAGGAGTTCTATTCATATCTGGCCTCTCATCTACCAAAAAAAGATTTGGAGTGCAGGGATATGACCTTAATATGTCAGTAAGGATGACACCGTCCGGCTCAGTCTGCCAATATTATGTCAGAATCAGCATTTCACAAGTGAAGGTATAGCTAGAATACACAGATGAGCTGAAGAGTAAAATTGCAGCCTTGTAGAGGTTACAGGGGGATGATACGTGTCATTACCTCAGGTTACTTGGAGGCAGACTTCAGCCAAAACTGATAAAAATGCTAGAAGTGCTAAAATCTCACTCACAATCTTGTCTCAAACTTTTGTAACTTACAATTTATAAGTCAAATAATCAACTTCATCTTTACTGTATTATAGATACAATGCTGAGCACTATCAAATACTGTACCCTATATAGTATCAACTCACCCACTGTTTACTTCTGAATATCCTGATGTCTCACTAACTTTAACATCCGTACACTTTTAAAACAAATGTAAGAGAGTCACAGCTGTTTTCCCAACAAAACCTGTTCTCAGATGCAGCTAAAACACATTATTCTCCACATTATTAGTCATTGCCAATAATTGTCTCCCCCAGTCACACAATCCCACCAACCCTGGGAGGGTAAGGGACTGCTTCTTCTGAGATATTTAAAGCCAACCACTGCTTCTTGTCAAACAGCCATTAATGTGCTGGAGGAGAGCTCCAACTGCCCAGAACTGTCACAAATTGACTGACACCTCAGTGTCACTGCAGCGCTGAGAAAGATCCACCAGCTAAATCATACCTGCTTCGTGGTGGTCCTGTGTGGGTTCTGACCACTGAAGAAGAAGAAGAAGAAAAGTTACTAAGATACTTTATTAATTCCCTTTGGGAAAATAATTCTCTGCATTAAACTCATATGTGGTAGTGAATACACAAACACACACTAGTAGACAATGTTATATAGGAACAGCAGGCTGCCTACCATAGCACCAAGGATGAATCGCAGCCATGGATGAATTTTCCCTGCTGGTTCTGGGAAATGAACCGGCGACCCTCTGATTACAAGCTCACCTCTCTAACCCTAAGGTTATGGCTTCCTACAGCCATAATTGAAAAAAAGCATGAAAGAGAGCAAACAAAATATGCAGAGCAACAGATGGACTACAAACTGTAATTGTAGAACTACAAAGTGCTCCTGTATGGTCAGTGGAATTGAGGGAATGTGGATATAATGTTATGGCTGATTGGTGTATGTTGATCCATAATGAAGAGGGAGGTCCAAGGAAAAAAAGAGGTGTCCTAAATCTACAGTTTTATAAGTTTAGTCTATTAAAAGGCAGCAAACAAAAGTCATTAGTAAAGAGCTGGTAGGCCACAAACATTTATATTTAAAGCCCACGGCCAATATGAGAGCATAGTCATTTATTGATGCATTGTTTAGTACTGGACTTGTTTGATTTCTGTGTATATTATATTAAAAGAAGAAGAAGAACAACAACAACAAAAAATATCTACTATGGCACTATATCCAATACTATCAGTTATGCTTTGCACTGGGGTCTGTCCTTGCACTGTTTATATTTTATTGTCTAAATAATATTAAACAGAATGGGTCACCATAAATCAAACGCAACATGAATATAGATCACTCCTAGGCTGGGTGTCATGACTGTATAGCCACCTGCTTGTGTGTTTGTTGGCTCCGTGGGAGACTTTTAATTCACTGCAGTCTTGTCAATCTTGGCTTTGCTGGGAGAGATATTTCAGTGGATCTGAGTAGGAGGCTGGTGCCATAGCTTTAGAGTCAGAAAGGCATCATAAGCACTGGAGTCATGAACATGACTCATAAAATGAGTGGTAGGCCACTGCAAAAAGAAAAGAAAAAACGCATGGCATTGTTAGAGTAGGGCATGGCTAAAGCATTAAAAAGAGGTCATTATTTCCTATTAGCACACCACATGGACCATTTTCACCAAGTTAATTGAAAACCCTATTGACTCCTGATAACACAGAGAGGCCAGAAAACTACTTTCACACATATTTCCATAGAAAAGGATGAAAAGTAAGACACTAATGCACGAGCTGTACATGAGCTTTTGGCCACCGTACTCGGTGTGAATTTTGGATTACAGGACCATAAAGAACTCAGGTATAGGGATGCAGAACAGTGGAACTGTGCCCTCTGGGGTGTGCTGCACAATCCCAGACCTATGTGATGAGTTGCAGTTGTTTTAGAACTAAAACTAATCATCCAAACTCAGTAATTGAGCAATCTAATGTGGCTGAATACCTTAATATTCCCAGAGAAATGCCCTGAAATCTAGTGTAAAGCTTTCCCCAGACGAGTTAAAGCTATTACTGTGGCCAAAACAGAAACACACTCCTTATTAACACCCTATATTTTAAATGAAATGACACCTCCATTTTTACACTTTGTTTATATCAGAATTTCAAAAGTATGAAAAGTGCACACAATTTTCAAAGCCTATGAATGTGTGTGGAATTTAGAAATAACATGTATAGGCTGGTATTTTTTCTTTTATACTATTTAAACTGAGGACCCTGAGTCCTTTAAGATCTTCTGAAAAATCAAGTCTGTTCAAAGTACAGGAGAAAGGGCACCATCCATCAAAGGCCAAAGCAATAAGAGCTAATAGGCAGGTTAATATTTCTAAAATTAGAACTGAAACTGAATGCAGGTATTGAATGAAGAACCATGTCCTTAAGCTTCCACTTTTCAGAGAAACACAAGCTACAAGGGAAAGATGGAGCGTGAGATTGACAGGCGGATCGGTGCAGCGTCAGCAGTAATGCGGGCTCTGTACCGGTCCGTTGTGGTGAAGAAAGAGCTGAGCAGAAAAGCAAAGCTCTCGATTTACCGGTCAATCTACGTCCCAACCCTCACCTATGGTCACGAGCTTTGGGTAGTGACCGAAAGAACGAGATCGCGGGTACAAGCGGCTGAAATGAGTTTTCTCCGCAGGATGTCTGGACTCTCCCTTAGAGACAGGGTTAGGAGCTCGGACATCCGGGAGAGACTCGGAGTGGAGCCGCTGCTCCTCCACGTCGAGCCAGTTGAGATGGTTCGGGCATCTGGTTCGGATGCCTCCTGGACGCCTTCCTGGAGAGGTGTTCCGGGCATGTCCAACGGGGAGGAGGCCCCGGGGCAGACCAAGAACACGCTGGAGAGACTATATGTCTCGACTGGCCTGGGAACGCCTCGGTATACCCCCGGAGGAGCTGGCGTCGGTGGCTGGGGAGAGGGAGGTCTGGGTTTCTTTGCTCCGACTGCTTCCCCCGCGACCCGGATCCGGATAAGCGGTGGATAATGGATGGATGGATGGACAAGCTACTCCATTGCATAAGATCTTAAAATCCTCACAGGATTCTGCCTATCCTTTCTCGGTTTGAAGAAATTGCAGACCAGGGGGTCTGAAAGAATGTGTATAAGAAGCTATTACTTCAACAAACAACAGAGCTGGATATTTGCAGTATTGTATGGGTAAGTCTCTCCTTTACGGGGGCCCTCTGTAGTTTTATTTCCATCCGAATCAACCATGTCTTTTTTTCCTGGACATCCTCTGAGAAAATTACAGGCTGAATTACCTACAGTTTTTCACTGAACTCTGTGGTCATCTGATAAGTTTCATCTTGTCTAGATGCAAATCTCTGCTTTTAACAGGCATATCTTGCCTCACATTGGATAAAATAAGAGTTTGGGCACTGCTCTGCATTGTATTTAGCCTCTGAGCTCACGTTTCCATAGATACTTCCAGAAAATATTTTTCACTGCAGCAAAACAACACAGAAATGAAAGAAGTACTGAACCAGTTATTTGTAGGTGTTAAAATTTTTCTCTGGACTTCACCTTGGAGAAAGTTATCAGAAAAAAGGAAAAAAAGGAGATCATGCAAACTGATAAGATTAGCAAATACAAAGCAGCCGCAGTCGCACTTTTATATTCATATTAGTAAATTTAGGAACTAAAACCTTACATGTGATAACCCAATGTGACAATACAATATAATTCAGGAACTAGAAGCTGGTCACGTAGTTTTTCCATTGCTGTCCGGATGTTGCTGGAAAACTGAATTTGGGAGGTTTTTAAACAGCAAACATTTCTGCTCCATAGGTGGGTAATATTGACTTTTATTGCTGCAGATGGTACTGGCTCTAATTCAGTAGAGCGTTAAATGTATGAGAGTAAACCCAGACGAAACTTGCTACAAAACTAAATGACTCAAATTACAGATGAGTTTCTGTGGTAATTCAAACAGTGAATAAAAACAGAGACAAGTTAAACTTCAGCCACATTCAAACAACAGTCATTTCCCCCCTTAAACATGCCCCCCATTCCAAAACATTGCCTTCAAGTATGGTTTCTGATTTATCCTTGAAACTGAAATATTATAAGTGTAGCACAGTAGCACAAATGGTAGTGTCGTTGCCACACAGCTCCAGGGTCCTGGGTTTGATCCTTGCCTTGGGTCACTGACTGTGAAATGTTGTGAAGAGGAGGTTGGTAGGTAAATAGACTGCAAAATACATCCACAGGTGTGTGTGGCTGGTGAGTAATTCTGTTTAGGCTACAAACCCACCATAACCATGCTTTGGATAAAATGGTTATGGAAAATACAGATAAACGAAAAATTGTGAGTGATTTGATTGAACAGTCTGTGTCTTTTACACAATATTTATTCCAATCTTAACTAATCTCGACAGAAAATTCCTCTCATCATCATTATTCTGATTATACATGCAAATGACCAAATGTAATTGGGTACATTATGCTATGGGAGATTTGGTGTGCCACCCATATTTGTAATGAGTGCTTCCCTAGGTGGTTAGGTAAACGACTGAACCTACAGTTGTAGGCCCATTATGTAAAGTAACTGAAGGGCAATGGCTTTGATTTTCCTGCCGATGAGCACACAACATCTGCTACACGCGTACTAGTGTAAATAACAGATGTTGTAGATTCAAAGCAACGCTTAGAGGAAATTATGCTTTGTTGAAAGAGTAGGATGCACACACCTTCACGGAGGACAATGGTCCATTAGTTACAAACAGCAAATACCCTCAAAGGCAAATGAATGGCTCCAGGTCGAAACTAAGCATTTACAATATGACAAGCTCACTATGAGGTAAAAAGAAAAAACATGGCTCTGTGTAAAAGGCAATGCCAAGGGCAGATTTAACAACAAGGCACTTGCTATACTTGCTGAGTATTTGCAGCTCTTTAATATAAAGAGGTGTGTTTGACTCTGCGTATGTTCAGGTCAAAACTATATGTACAGAAGTTTATGTGTACAGACACTTATAGCAATTCCCCAGGGGGCAGCATGCAATCACAGGGTTACATTGTTCTCTGGTCTAATCTTCTGAGCTGGTATATTATGTGCACCATGGCTAAGCCTTTTATTCTTTAGACCTCCCATGACAGCCAACTGCTGTTGATGCTCATTTTAGTCTATTTCTGCCATATTGCCCACTGAGTTTCTTAGTAAAGCCACACAACATGTGAGGTTTCTGCAGGTGGAGCTTAATGGATGGCCATTTTATAGGTTTCTACAAATAATTATAAACATTACACAACCTAGAAAATGGTGGGGAAGGTTGAGTAAATGAGCACAGGTAAATAAAGCCCCAGTGGTGTTATTGGACCCTATGATACCTCTATACAAAATTAATTTAAATTCCCAAAAGGCTTATACTTGTGTGATATTTATGCAATTTGAAGGAACACTACATAACACTTATACATTAAAATTACAGCTACTGTATTATTGTGGTGCTTTACTGGTCTGTAATAGGGAGAATAGAGCCTCTGTCATTGCTACACTGGAAATACTGCAGAATTTGCAGTATATAGCTCTTGGAAAAAGGGAAGGACACCATTGCCACCTCCTCCCTCTCACCACTGATTACAGAAATGTACTGTAAATATGAATTACACTTTGCTTTCTGGAAGGGGAGAGTGAGGAGTTTGGTGTGTTCTCCCTGTGTCTGTGTGGGTTTCTTCTGGGTGTTCGGGTATTTTTCCACACAGTCCAAAAACAGGTTTGGAGGTGGATTGGCTGTGCATAATTGTTCCCAGGTGGAAGTGTGTTTGTGACTGGTTGAGCATGTGATTCCTGTGATGTATTGGTAATGTTCTTGACTTCTGATCAACCCGCAACAATCCAGTTCAGGGTGAAATGGTTCCTGAAGGTAAATGAGTGAACGAAAGTTCAACAACTAAACAGCATTTCATAGTTAAATAGAATGTATTATTATGCAATTCATGCAACTTATTTGTCAGTGTACAACTGAGTTTCACATCAGTCATTTTACCAGTTCTGTGTAATACGTACACATTAAAGGCAAAATCTGAATGTGACAGGATGATTGATATTGACCTTTTTTGTCACCACTGTCAAATCAGATGTAAGGAACATGCCACCTACATAGTAGAAATGCATAGTACCCGTTGTAAAGTTTACCTGAGGGGAGGTCAGTGGTCTGGGTCCTTTTTCAGGCTTAGGTTCCTTTTTTCCAGTGAAGGGTAATGTTAATTCTATCACATAGCAATGACATTGAAACAATCACATGTCTTCAACTTTGCCTGTTTATTTGATTCATATATTAATGGAAATGGAATCTGTGTTTGACCTCTAGCAGCTGACAGACATCCCAACGTGCACAGACACTCATATAACTCTCTGGAAATACAGTAACTCTGCGCCTCATTGTGTAGTCTCCTCTTATTTCAGCAGCATTTCTTGGTTAGATGAGAGCACCTGCTCTGGAATTAGACATTCAGCTAGGCTTTTTGATGGCATTAAGAATAGAGATGAAAGAGAAGGACATTCCAGTGTGAAAACTGGCATAATGGAGACACCAGGCTGTATATTCCCTCAGTTTTTAAAGGGGGGAATGGCAGTCACTTAATTATGGGGCTGATTAATTACTCCATCTCTTCCACAGGAAGAGGGGCTAGTCTTCACACGCAGTATAACATCATCTCATCAGCTTCTTCGTACTTAGTCTATTTAGCACATGGACATTGAATTCACAAGGCCAAGGTATGACTCAGGTTAATATGGCTATTCACAGCTAAATGGATCAGTGAAGCCTCCATTTACCTCTATCAAGTGTAGGACAAAATCAGCCACTGGAAATATGGGGAATGAGAATGAGTTTTTTGTCCCTCAGTATAGTGAAAGAGCATAATAAAAACAATATATTCACTGAAAAGATGTTCCCATTTATTTATATTTTATCTATGACAAACAAAGTGTAATTATGCTTCAAGCATGCCAATGTACTAACATTCAAACTGATAATTATTATAATTATTGTTAAAACTGATGGTGGTGTTGAGGGTGAGGAGTGAAAGGCGAAACAAGGGACAGAGAAACAAGACAAATAAATATTTGGGAAATGACAACTGCACAAATTTGTTCTATTTCATGTTTACGAAAAATTAATCCTCATGTAAACAGGAGGGATGTCAAAAACGTGTCAAAGTTCTTACCACGGAACATGCACAGACAGCAGCAGTGTATACAGCAAATTCTTTCAAATCCTTATCTTTATTCAAACAGGCCACCACAGATGTGAAACGAGTTTAGCGCTCCTCTGTTCTGCAAAGCAACCAGAATATTATCATGCAATGTATTCACAACAAAGAATGTATTCAGAATCAGTTAGACAAACACATTCGCCACATCAAGGCCAGCACTATCCGCAATAAAGATAACGCTTATGCAGAAGGGACACTGATGGACACTCACAGCAATTACAATAATGAAAGACTGGAGAAATCTGCAGTGCTTCTGTGAATGTTTGAATAATCAACTTCCAGCTTCCAAAAAAACAAAACAAAACAAAAAAAAAAACTAAAAGAAAAAAAACAAAAAAAACAAAAAAAAACACCACCAACAAAAAGCCCACACTGCGGTCCAGTTCTACCTTATGCAGTGGTGCAGTAGAAATGAACAGAATCTGACACATCCAAAGAACTGACATGATCTTAATTTAATTTAAAAGACCTTCTTCTGTCATCATCTGAATTTACAATGTGGGATTTGATAAAACATACAATTGTGGGGTCTGTATTTACTTTCATGAAGTTAGTGTCTTCCCAAATTTCGAGTCAATTCAAAAATAGTTAATGCTTTTTTTTAACATCTGGAGGTTTATTATTTGTTTAAAAATCTCCTGATGCCATTTCTGCTGTGAGCAGATAGGGAGAAAGCCTAGCATACTGGACTGAGATACTTTGTTTTTTTAGCCATTTAAAGACACAGTGGGGCTTTGTAAAACATTAGACTAGTTTTGAGCATGCTGATAGACTGTAGCGCAGCAAATGTTGAGGAAATAAAGTATTTTTTGAATAAAATTGTGAATGTCACCTTTAAGAGCAAGATATTTCTATGTGTATGAGCACGACCAGCTTTAATCAGCTTTAATGTAGGGTTTCGTGTGGCATAGAGGGTATCATCGCTGCTGTCCACATGACTGGCTGGGATATGAATCCTGGCTCAGTTCAGCTGTCACAATGGTTCAGGCATTTTTTATTACAAACATTTTTTTATGTATACATATGTATAAGTTCTTTATCACCAAAACTTTCCTTACGTGTGCATTCTACTTCAGCATCAACAGTCCCAAGTTGTAGGTATTAACCAGGTAAATTTGAGGAACAAATTGCTCAATAACTATTCATTGAAACAAGGTTTTACGTGTGTGTGTGTGTGTGTCTGTGAGAGAGAGATTCTACTACAGAATGGAAATACATTTATTTATTTATAAATGTCAAATTAACTGTATACATAGGCTAGTAGGTCAGTTTTGTAAATAACATTTTAGCACAATGTGTCTATGTGATGAGTGGCACAGTGGCACAGCAGTGGCGCAGTCACACAGCTCCAGGGACTTGGAAGTTGTGGGTTCAAGTCCCGTTCCGGGTGACTGTCTGTGAGGAATTGGGTGTGTTCTCCCCTGGTCTGTGTGGATTTCCTCTGGATGCTGTGGTTTCCTCCCATGATTAAAAACACACACACTGGTAGGTTGATTTTTGACTAAAAAAAATAAAATAAAATAAAAATAGTCTGTAGGTGTGAGTGGGTGACTGTGTGTTGCCCTGTGAACAGAGTGTGTTCTTGCCGTGTGCCCTATGATTCCAGGTAGGCTCCAGACCCACTGCAACCCTGAACTGTATAAGTGATTACTGACATTGAATGAATGTATATGTGATATAAATTGTTTAACTAGTGTAACTTAAGAACATAATAATAAATACAATATATACATATATAAAAAAAATAATATAAAAATAATAATAATCTGACTATAGCACAGTGTCCTAGAAGAACTAGGTTTCACTCAGCACATCTGTAGTTAAAAGAAATGACAGTCCAGAATAATTATATAGCTGTGGTTATATAAATGCACTAATATAATAATTGAGTAGTTAAATCAAATATAGCATTTGTTCAGATAAATGCATTTCTTTGTAAATTCAGTAGAGTTTGACATTCACAGGTTCTGTAAAATTAACTTTGTGTCAACAATGTGGAAAACTATTGTTCAAGAAATAGATTTGCAAGAAAACAGCAGAAATGTTTAAGAATGTTCTATCCTCTGCATAAAAATGCTTTATATGTTCACAGCTGAAAGTGACAAACTTATTGAAGTGAGGAAGAGGGAAGCGATTAGTCACATTCCATGCTGGGAAGAGTAATCTTGCTGACTTGGCTATTTTGCCCACACCGCCCTTCAAAGCCCCACTTTTCACCTGTTTCCATGGCAACTGTCATCATATCCCACAAAGACACCTTTCCAAGCAGATGATACGTCAGCAACACCTAGTGACCTGGGCCCCCGGCAAGGGGCATTCAATTATTCGTACATTCTGACTATACGAATACAGGCTTCCACTCACAGTATAGTTCAAAAATGTGTCCTTCTAATTACTGAATTCAGCTGCATTACAGCACAACCTTTGCTGACACAGACGTGCACACACAGCTGTATAATCCCCATACTAAAAACCAAGAAACCAATAGTGTATGTCTGTCCAAGGAAGGTATAGGGCTTCATTCTTTGAACTGATGGAGCTCCAGAAGAATTTGGCAAGGGTTTCAGAGAAGGTGGACACATACAATAGACAAAGGGATGTGTAGATGAATGAATACAGTTAATAATTAATTCATGTGCAGGCCAAATAATCAAAAAAGGGATAAAATGTGTGGTAGAATATAAATCCTTGAATTATACATGCATCATGGATGTTGAGAACCAATAAATCTCTTCAGCTGATATAAAGTCGTGGCTCTCAATCCTACGTTTTAGTTTTCTCCTCACTCCATCACACCCACTTCCAGTGTCTGAAAGGAGTTATTGTTTAGCTCATTAGTTGCATAAGGTGTTTAGAGAGCATAGGAAACTGTAAAATTAGAACTTTTGTAAGACTAAAAAAGAACAAAAGCAGAAAGAAAGAAAGAAAGAAAGAAAATCTCAGCCATCATAGAGAGAGAGAGAGGAAGCAGCACACAGTCTTCACAGCCCTGACTGTCCCACCTGTAGTGACTTTGTTACTGATTAAGGCTCTGCTACTTAAACCCCTGAGTGTCAGTCAGGCTTTTTAAATTTACTGATAAAAACGGACTAAGTTCTGAGTGTTGTGTATTTGCATTTGTTTCTCTGTTGCTGTCCCCTTTACTCTGCTACTTGTGTTTTGATGATAGGTTTGTCTGTTTGTGTTTTAAACTCTGAATGCTTTGACATGGATTGTAAGGTCAACTCCATTAAAACCACTCGGGGCATGCATTCTGCCTACACACTTCAATCATTGCCCCAGTTAATTATGCAGCTGTTTCAGTATTCATGACTCCTGTGTTCCACACTTTAAAAAAGTTAGCAGCTCTTTAGTTGGCTAACAGACCAATTTCAATCATCCTTTGGGGCCCCCTCGCATGTGTATAGCCCCAGAAATACAGAACCGTCAGTCTGATAACAGCCAGATCACAATTACCCTTGAGATGGCTATAGCTTTAAAGCTGCGTGGGCAGTATTCAACCTCTGCGTGGATTACAATTTCATGCGTCGGTACACTATCTCTCTGCACATTTTCCATGAGCAAATACTGGCAGCTACCTATCATTTTCAACAGGAAGGTGAGGTTGTAATGTCAAGCAACATCAGGTTTGACATCAGTAATAGCATATACCTAGGGCAATGCAATGCTACTGATTTTGGTGATAGACAAAGTTGTGAAATGACTTGAGACTCCAGAGTCTGACCAGACACTTGTTGTAACTGGTCTTTGTTTCAGGAATATGAGGCTTGATGGTTTCCTGCAGCTTTACATTTGATTACAAGGCAGATCATGTTAAATCAAATGTTCCTCATTGTTTATCTGGTATCAAAAGTTATTTAAGTAAACAAGCTGGACTTTATTTTTGGATGTAACACAGTATCCATTGTGGTGATCTCATTTTTGTATCAGTTTTTATTCTTTATGTGTTGTAATTCCATTCATTGATTTGTATTGCTCAAAGAGATCCAAATTCAAAAGGAAGATGAGAGAATCTGGTATAATAGCTGAGGGCAACTAACTAAGGTACTGGAAGAGGATAATTATTTCTATTGATATGTCATCAGGCAAATAAATAATTATATAAACAAATAAATCACATATATTTCTAGAAATCTAAATGTCTGACTCTATAATTTAATATGTCTGTAATGTGTATGTTTTATAATGAATCGTCTTTTCACAAACACTGTAAGTACACACACATTCAAACAAACCCCATTTCCAGAACAAGTATGGTGTAACCTGTACTCAGTTGACTCAGTCTTATATCTGTCCTTATATATACTGTTGTGTTGGTCTTGGTTTAGCTTTGATTTTAGTAGTTCCTTTAGTTGATATCTTGTGTACCTACTTTAGTCTTTATGTTAATCTTCATAAAATACAATCAAAAATCTCAGTGAAAATAGGCTACATTTTCTTTGTACTTGTAAATTCAGAAGATTTTTTCCAAATGCTTCTGAAGGCATAAGACACCCTAAATTTAACTAAAGTGCACCAGTGTAGTTGTGCACTGCACCAATCCTCTGAAAACACTGCAGACTGGTAGAGCTGCTGCTGGTTTATCAGGCTCTTAAAGGGTTATCCGATTTTCTAAGGTTTCTATATTTTAACCACTATACCCTGTAACTCAATTCCAAAAGGGAAGGTGACGCTCAAAAGCAAGGGGTAGGAGTAAAACTAAGAAATGGTATTGGGCTAAAGCCTCATGAATTCCTAGGAAGATTCTCAAAGATGAAGAATTTGGAATGACAAAGCTGTTTCACTTTTGTAAAACATGATATTCTGGTTGTTTTTCTTGTTGTTGAATCAGTTTTTACCATGATCTCCATTCCTTTTTCAATCTTACCCAGAACCTCTTTCTATTTAATTATTGATAAATACCAGGGTAAAAAATCCATGTGCTTAACCTAACATGCATTCTGTTCTATCCAGCTTCAGAAGACAGAATGGAGTTTCTAGAGGTTATAATGCAGTCTTATTTCATACATATATATATATATATATATTTCTCCCCAGATGAGATTGGAATTGTCTTGAGGATGAGAAAAATACCCTATACAGTCAATTTCCACTTCACCTTTCACCTGCATTTTAACTAATGTCATTGCATTGCTTCCTTTGTATTAGACTTGTCTTGCCCAGTGCTGTAAAAGGAAAGCATGCCAAGGATAACAAGCTGTACAAATACAGAGGCTTAATAAATATGCATGCCAATGCTATTTAGTTAATTCAAAATTAAGAGGCCTGGCTACTTAAACACATCAATCTAATTTCTAAATTGGCTCTTTCATTGAGCTTAACTCATTGCCTGGAGTCCAGGGAAGAAAAAAAAACATTTTGGATAAACCTAAATGAAAGTAAGTGCTTTTTGGCTTGCACACACATTATTAGACTTTCTGCTAGGTTTGATCCAAATGCTTTACTAGCTCATTCGAGTCAGGGCATGTCAAGATGCCTCATTAAAATTATGATAGTCAGTGAGGAAATACGTTTGACTGAATACAAAGGAATACATGGATAAGAAATAACGGTATATAAGAGAGACACAGGAAGGCAGACCTTGCCTTCAGTAATTTGTTGTGAAATAAAAGAACAAAAGTGGAAAGAACTTGGTGAACCTGGGATTTCTTGGCAGCTTTTACTTTGTGCTTGGAGGCTGGATCCTCTTTGGTGAAGATCCAAGATTGCAAGACTGGAGTGTGGGAGTCATCAAGACAAGGAAGTGCTCAGGAGCAAAAACAAATCACTTGGAATGACAGTGAGAATATTTTTAAAAACAAAAGGTAAAAGATTTGGGGGACATGCCTTGAGGTAAATGAGGGCTACATGAACACGACGAAAACTTGATTCATGACATATTGCAAGTGCTTATGCCAAAGACTATGAGGGGGGCCCTTAGTTTTGGCCCTATCATCAAGATATCATGTCTTTGATCTCTGGTTATGCCTCAGATATCTAAGGCGGAGAATCGAAAACCGTATAATTGGCCTCACTTTCCCTGGGTGAGTAGGATGGCCCTGCCTCCCCCTCATCACTCAGAGTGGTGCTAGACATTGCAGATGTGTGTGAGCCAGCATAGCAGGATTGGACTTTTATTGTTCTCTTCCAGGTGTGTAGAGCTGTCCGTTGACATTGTGATAGTTGCAGTTTGTAATGATGTAACGGCTAGCTACAGCTGTCTCCGAGGAAGCATGTGTTAGTTTTTACTCACTCAGCTTGGTAGCACTATGTAATTGGAAGAGACCTGAGTGGAATGACTAAAAGTATGTGAGAAATCGGATATTACTGAATAAGCATATACGCACAAGGACTGTCATAACGGTTTTTAAAGCTGAAATGAGCATCTTCAGCCTACCAACCCACAAACTCTGAAATAAGACAACCTAGTTTGTTGTTGTGGAATGAAAACATGGCAGAAAATATATGGGATAATAGAAGCCATGCTGCTTTAACTTGGATACAGGCTCATTAACACCACACCCCCAGCAGATCTCTGTATACATGGAGGTAAACAGGGTAAGTACACTTACTTGGTCTGTTTTAGTTGGTGTTAGTTAACGTTAGCTTGACTAGCTAAACTCGGTGGCTCATTATACTACACTACGTAGCTGCATTACGGAGGTTTATAGTGTCAGATGACTTTGATCACATTTACAAGAATAAGGGTAGCTCTAAATTTGAGTTTAGCTTATTGCCAGGCTATTGTCATAAATAATGTTTGTTATTTAGCTAGCTAGATACTGTCCTAACAGACAGTCATAACGGTGTTTTACCGCGGCGTTGTTCAGCTGTTGTCCACCAGTGACGTCACGGTTGCGTTCAAGAATTTCCGTAGCGAGCTCAGGTTTTTCCGTTAATTTAACAAAATTGTCAGTTTTAAAGCAAATTAAGCTGCTATTTTCATCTTAATTCATACTTATATCTGTCAGTAACTAAAATAATGTGGAATATTCATGGAGGTCCATTAAGTGGTGCTTAGCCTTTAAAGGAAAATTCACTGGAAATGGAAGCCCTGGCATTCTGAACAGTGCTGATTAGACAGGGGGAGAATTAACATTAGAATTAGAATGACTTTATGGGGCACTGTGCTTGCACACAGAGAAATGTGTTGTCTGCATTTAACCCAATCCATGCAGTGACACACACATTTACACACACACTAGTGAACACTAGGGGCCAGTGAGCACACATGCCCAGAACAGTGCCTGGGGCTCAATTGGGGGTTAGGTGCCTTGCAGACCACTTCAGTCATAACCTGCCTGCTCTGGGGATTGAACTATCAACCTTCCGGTTACAAGCCCAGTTCCCTAACCACCAGGCCCCAGAATAGTTGTGTGATGCTTGATCCTTGTGGTATTGTGACCAAAGTATCACAGACAAGGTATTTACTTAATGGTGGAAATTGGATATAATAAGACACCATTAAGATGTTCACATAGCCTTACATGGATCATTTGCTTATCAATCTCAAAACTTTGGTAGTGAGTCTTACAATACAAACATTCATCCATATTTTGCAGTATATTAAGGTTTTATTCAGTGGAATTTCCACTGATGTGGTGATTAGACCAGAATGAAGTGAGAAGGAATATATCTTGTGTGTTTGTGGAACATTAACTGACCCATACGCACTATACTCTGGCCAAGCTTAAATCATATGGACAAAACCAGTCATTATACATGCTGAAAAGACAAGTAAGATACTTGTGCAGAAGTTTACCCAGAGGTCTATCTTTGCACATGCCTTCTATCTGACATCAAATCAAATCAAATCAAATTTATTTATATAGCGCTTTTCACAACTGATGTTGTCACAAAGCAGCTTCACAGAATTCCAGTAAGACAAAGATTTGACATGAAATGTAAAAACATAACATTTGCATAAACAAAACAAAACATCACATTTGTGTGTGTGAGCCCTAAACATGAACTCATTCTAAACCTCCTTCTAATTTTTACTCAAACGCAAAACCTTTTACCAAAGTCACAGCCACAGACACAGTTGCTCTTGGCAGTCTGACTCATCAGTCCAGCAGCACTTCCCCACACTGCTCTTCACGTAAGCATACCTTCTTTTTTCTTTTAAGGATAAATAGCTGCTGTCTTCTGTATTTCTCTATTTGAGGGCCACAGTGTGATCCACGCTGTTTGTCACCGCTGAAGGGGCACAGGGAGAGTGCACCGGTGCACATCGGATAAGTTTCACTTTCCCCTTTCATTTATCACTAACACTGCAAACAAATCACTGCTTCCCCCCCCACTATAGCTTTAGTCTCAGGGATAGCTTGTCAATCTTGGTTTCAGACCAAATGCTTCTTAGTTCGTTTAGAAAAGTTAAAGCCAAACAATCTCTCTCAAACTCTTCAAAGCATCTCTCTCTCTGCACGGGCTGTTTCACACTAATATGCATAAACAAGACAACAAAACAGACACGTATAGAAGGCATTCAAGCCTTAAAGGATTATAAAAAGCTCAAAATACAGGAGTTCTACACTATTCACATTTCTCTACGGATTAGGGTTTTTGAAGCATCACTTCCCTTGTCATTGGTTTTTATTTAGAACTGATATCTAATAAAACATTCAGATATATAAATACTTCAGACCCTACCGCTGATGTCCAAGCAACCTACTTTTTATAGACATAATCATTTATTTACGTCTAAAAGAGATTAACCTGCAGAATTTGCCGAGTGAAATAAAGTGTAATAAATAAGTAAAACGTGAACTGAAGATGGAGTAAAGAAGAAAACCACTTTCTTCAGAAGTTTGAGGACACTCTTTCTAATGAGTCAGTTTAGTTGCAATCAGTGCTGTCCCAGGTGCACATAAGGTTTATAAAAATAAATCATGGGGAGTGTGACTTTGATCTCTGGTGATGCCTCAGGCATCTGAGGTGAGGACAGACATCCAGAAAAGCACAAATGGTCTTGCACTTTCTGGTGTGTAGGATGGCTCTTCCTATTCACTCACTAATCACTCAGCACAATGCTAATAAATATGTATTAGCTAACATAAAAGAATTTGGCAGTAAGGGTTTCCTTCCAAGCATATTCAACTCTCCAGAGAGAAGATGCAGTAGCAGGCTTTCCATTTCTTACAGAAACATACGTTGCCCTTCACCCTCCCAGCTTCACAACACAGAGGCCTAGGTAGTGGGTGGTAACTTGCAATACATAAAATTGGAGGTAACAAGTAAATAAAAGAAAAAAAAAAGAAAAAAGTACACTCTAAAGTGGTAGACAGGGATATTTAATATCAGTTTATTTTTCAGAACTTGAATGTCTGGAATACAAGCAGGATGTCTTTTCCCCTTTAGATGATGCATGGCAGTAAAGTGCCCTATAGGCAATCTGTCCAAAGAAATAACATCCAAGTAAAAGGTAATGCTAAATGTTATTGTCATGCTTGCACAGCAACTGGGATCATGCGTATGCTGCAGAAGAAAGCTCATCCTTAAATCAAGGTGTGACCAACCATTATTGATGCATGTGCTGACACTCTATAAATATAGGCTAATGGTTTGTGACTTGTTAGGTAATAGTGAGCACATGTTTGTGGCGAGTAAATGCATCAAGCATACAAAAATAGCTTGTTTTCTCCCCTCAGGTCTTGTCTCACTATCTCATCAGCTTAAGTCAACATTTAGAAGCACTAAAATGCATTTGCATGACTTTGATAATCCCTATTAATGTGTTTATATGCAAGTAGCTTCCAGCTAATTTTATGGAACCTGTAATAGGATTGTTTTACACCTTTATCTGTAAGCAAATTGGTTTTATGTTGGTGAATATATTGATCAAAAACCTTTGAATCCCCTACTTGTCAATCTCCAATTGCTGTGGTTAGACAACTGAAATCTTTTTTCAGGGCAGTGCTATATGGCCTCTAAAAGAGAAACCCTGTGTTAAGAAAATGTACAGCGGACTATCCTTAGGGCTGGGCAGAATGAAAAATGGACTGCAATATGTAGTAGTGTTTGTAGCCATATCAGGGTTTAGAGATTTCTTTTAAGTCACATCATTCATTCATTCATTCATTCATTCATTCATTATCTGTAACCGCTTATCCAATTCAGGGTCGCAGTGGGTCCAGAGCCTACCTGGAAACATTGGGCGCAAGGTGGGAATACACCCTGGAGGGGGCGCCAGTCCTTCACAGGGCAACACGGACACACACACATTCACTCACACCTACGGACACTTTTGAGTCGCCAATCCACCTACCAACGTGTGTTTTTGGACTGTGGGAGGAAACCGGAGCACCCGGAGGAAACCCACACGGACACGGGGAGAACACACCAACTCCTCACAGACAGTCACCCGGAGTGGAAATCGAACCCACAACCTCCAGGTCCCTGGAGCTGTTAAGTCACATCAGAAGATAAAAAAAAAATAGTGGTAAAGCAAGGGTTTCATGTATAACATTCTTAATATACTGTACATACCTTACATACCTACAATATACTTTGAACAGTACTGTATAATTTACTAAAATATTTATGCCATCATTAACAAAGACAATCATCAAAATCCTGATGAAAAACCGATCAAAAAAAAGAACTGCACCTATTATAGCATTACAGCCTACTATTATTTCGTTACATTTCTTATGTTCTCTGATAACTTCTCTTTTACATATGAAATGGCACATTTATTTTATTATCTTTGACATTTTAAAATCTTTATTGTTTCTTTTTTTATATTTCAATATGTTTGTACTTTCCTTTTATTGTCTCTGTAAAGCACTTTGAACTCTCATGAAAGGCACTCTTAAATAAACTTGCCTGGCCTTGTATCCCCACTGTGTTCATTTCAGGCTCTTAATGATCAAAGTGAGACTGTATGTAGTTTGCTCACTGGTAATGATGGAAAGCTGTGTCGATGAGATCAGTGCAAACATCCATGTGCCTGGAGAGAGTCTCATCCAACTGCAGCCCAAAGCAAACATAACAAACATGGACTTGTAATGTTCAAGTCAAAACCATTAAAAAAATATTCACTTTCATGAAACATGTTACAGTGTGTTGTGCATCAAGAGTCAGTGGGAAATTGTGGTGTGTGTGTGTGCGTGCCTCTGTGTGTGAGCGTGTTTGGACATTGAGTGCCATCATAGGAGATGTAATTAAGAAGCTAGCTGTTGCCATCAGTCCACTGCCTTGCGCTTGACCTCATGCACTTGATGAATGTTTCAAGATTCCACCATGACACTCGAGCAGAGAGCCATCAATGTTATGCAGCATTCTCTGGATGAGGTAATTAATCATAACACATAGGCCTGTTCTCTTCAGTAATGAACTCAAATGAGCTGCTTGTCTTTAGGGAGCAGGTTAAGGGCATTAGGGTAACAGTTTTAGGAACCGCGGGGGGTGGCAGCTTCAATAAATATTCTCAAGTCAGAACAAAATTAATTCATGTTTAAAATAGTGTATTGCAATTTAGAGGCCATAAGGCATTGACGTATTCACTTTATCAAAGAACTTACTGCTTATAGCAACTGGCAAACACTTACATTTAATCTAACCATAAAAAAAGAGTTGTGCAATTGTAGAGCATAACCTGAGCAGTGAAATAAACCTTAGTATTTAAAACAGAATCAGTATTAACCAATAAACCATTTCCTTGTCTGTGAACTATAAAGAGTTTTGTATCATTTACAGTTCAGTTCCATCAAAAAATCTCAATTTTCCATTTATTTTTAAGTTTTATTTTAAGCAATCTATACATCCAGTAAATACATTCATTCAATCATTCATTGTCTGTAACTGCTTATCCAATTCAGGCTCATGGTGGGTCCGGAGCCTACCCAGAATGACTTGGCGCAAGGCAGCAATGCACCTTGAAGGGGACACCAGTCCTTCACGGGGTGACACACACTTACACCTACGGACATTTTTGAGTTACCAATCCACCTACCAATGTGTGTGTTTGGACTGTGAGAGGAAACCCGAGCACCTGGAGGAAACACATAGGGACCCTGGAGCTGTGTGAAAGCGACACTACCTGCTGCACCACCTTGCCACCCCCCAGTAAATCCAGTACACTCAATAATAAATAAAGTATTATGCTTCTTTTTTATAGTGACTCCACACAGGCTCATTCTTAGTCCTCTGGCAGCACATCTGAAAGTGTTAAAGAAAAAGCAACACATGACCAAAAGTGTTAGGACCAATTATGTTTAGAAATATAATGGAGGCAAAAAAAAAGTGCATGTGACATAAGCTGTGTTGACGTTATTGGTAATGGTAATTCAATACTATAATACCACTGACAATTTATGAAAGCATACAAAATCTGACCAAACATATTTATGATATGGTTATGGGCAATATAAGGCAGGGTTGAAGTGTTTGTTACCAAGCACTGAACTTTGATCCTGGCCCTTGTTACTCTCCTATTATTTACTACTTAGGAACGTCATAAGAATCAGTGCATTCTTCTCACTCGACAATAGACAGCACCATTTAATATAAATTACTATGTACTGGAAGTACGGAAGATGTTCCATCTTCTAAGTGCGCCATCCATTGTGTATCTTTATCTGATTACTCTCCAATCAGCTTCTAACCGGAGAGTCTAAATGGATATCTAATTGGCCGGTATGCAGTTTGAAGTCTATGAATACAACAACAAAGGGAATACATTAACAAAGAAAAATGCTCAGTAAGTACTCACAAATGCAGATTCCCATCTATACACCTACGAGAAATGTTGTATTGTGTAGAGAACTGTACATGCTTTTAATGCATTGATTTATGGCTATTTTGTTCCAGTTACTGGCTCCTCTTTCACAGAGCAATCCATCTCCTAAGGTCACATCTCCATGTCTGTACAATCACTCAAGCAGTTCTATTCCGGTCCAAAATTCTGGATTCCTGGAAGTGCAGGGAGACAGAAGGGGTATAGTGGTCAGGAGGAGGTTTGAGTTACAGCTCCTGGGGTAACCTCACTGCCCGCCTGCCTCCACGAGAACAGAAAGGGCGGCCGTGTTTAGAGGAGCACTGGTGACACCTGTCTTGCCCTGCTCTCACCCTCTCTCTTGTACCCTTTCCCTCTCACACAGCATCTGGAGGAACAGACGGCCACGATATGAAGAGGGAGTGAGTTCCTCTCGCACTGTCGAGCCCCAAATCTGCATCAAATTATTTACAATCAACACTGTGCATCATGCCTGCTTAACATTCGGCGAGTAGGAGTTATGGCCACCTATGGAGCTGAATTCCAATAAGTGCAAGGAGCTAATGCAGGATCCAACTCAACAGAACCATCTGAATGTCCACAGCAACACACAACAGACAGTTTTGGAGAAACAACTGTATTGCTTTAAATGTGTCTTGTAACTAAAGTTGATTTGTGAAATGGGAAATTTGAACAAAACATGTTAATAGCTATGTAGGCCACACATGCATTATTGCTGTTCTGACTGAATCAAACAAGTACTGATCTAAACTACATTCACTTGCTCTTAACTGCATTCACTCGCAATAAATTGTTCAGACACTTGCTTAAAAATAATCATAGTATTTCCAACAAGTCCCACTCTGGGTGACAAGTTGGTAAATGCATTGGAGACTCAAAAAGTGTCCGGAGGTGTGAGTGAATGTGTGAGTGTGTCTTGTCCTGTGAAGGACTGGCGCCTTCTCCAAGGTGTGTTCCTGCCTTGCGCACCGTGACTCCAGGTAGACTCCGGACCCACCAGGACCCAGAACTCGACAATCAATTACAGACAATAAATGAATGAATTAATTTCCAACAATAAAGTAAGCCTTAAATGCGACATTCATAATTTTATTCAAAAGACATTTTTATACAATTCTGTTTAAACACCATTTGCTGTCTGTTTTTATGCTGAAACCTGGTCTGTTTTTATGGTTAGAAAACAAAGCATCTGAAAGGAAAGGCTCTCTCTCCTTCTGCTCACCTCAGAGAAATGGCATCTGGAGGTTTTTAGACAACGAATAGACCTCCAAATAATAAAAAGCATTAGGAGATTAGGATATTTCTCTATTCTTGATCCATAGGTGGGAAATCTTTACTTATTTTTGTTGTAGATGGAACTGACTATACATTTGGGAGAGCACTAACTGCATGGAAGTAAAAACAGACACAGTACAACAAAACTAAACAACCTGAGTAAACAAAGGGGTTGCTGTGTTAATTTAAACAGTGAATAAAAACTTACGTCAACTTACGTAACAAACATTTTCCCTTTTCTCCTTTTTTTTTTTTTACTTCTGAACATAAACAAATGAGAGAACTATATTTCTGCACAACTGTAGACATTGTCTTTATGCATCTTTAATACACTTATAGATCTAGTTCTTGGTTGGTTGATTTGTTCTTTTTTTATTATTATTATTTTTATTTTTTTGCCTGTAAAGCATTTTGAGCTACCAGCATGAACTGTGCTGTGTAAATTCATACATACACCATGAAGAACATTACACAGTCATAGCAAGCAATATGACATGTGAAAAATGCTAGCCTTTAGTCCTGCTAACAAATGGATCCACAGAATTCGGCATGCAAAATTACAAAAAAATAAAACTTTTACAACTAGTTTCATGAAACCTTCACCCTGTGAAAGTCAGCTAAAAAAACAGATGTAACATGTACTTGACAGTACTGAAAACACTGCACCTGTGATCTACTTCAAGCACACTCTTGCCATCACCTGATAAAGTGGCAGGGTGGAACAATCATATTTCTTTCACTTTCCACAGAGCATAATATGTTGTTGAAAGCTGTTTCTGCACCAATTCAACAACAAATGTAGAGTGCATCCCAGCACCATTAGCAACTGAATGGATCAGCTGCTTGGTAATGAAAGAAGTAAATTAGAGAATCTCACATATTTCACATTTCAACACGTATAACATCTCTTACCAATATCTTGCTATTGTGATAGGGTTGGCAGAGACAAATGGCTGTGTGTCCTGATGGAGGATATGTTAGAAAATATGTACATCAATAAGATGAATGGGAACATTGTGTATGTGGTGTATGAAGCAGCACATGATGCTAAGCTCATTGTACCTCACTGGTGTAATGAGTTATAACTGGCACACACATACATTCACACAATATATACATGTAACAGTCACTATAAAATGTGCCAAAAGTTCGGTATAGGCAATATTTGAGGGATGTTTTTTATGGAAATAATAGTTATGGTTCCCAAAAAATGGCAAATGGTTTATACACTCCTCAGTTGGCAGCACTGTGTGACTGGGGGAATTAAAGACAAGATAAATGATGTTAAAATGTCTGTCATTTATTTATTTTCATAGATCTTGAGTCCATGCCTTTTGTACATAGGCACTGGCTACAATCAGATCACAGTTCAGGATCACCACTGTATTCACGACGCACCGTTTACAGCCAGTATGCTGACATAAGTGCAATTTGGGACAAGGATGAAAAGGGCAACGTATCCCGTATCACTTGCTCATCACCCTTTACCACATCTCAATTAAGCTCAGCAAACATGATAACTAGACAGAAAAACTGGGACAAAATGAACACAAAAGACAGAAAAACATGAGGAGGGGTGAGAAATGAAAGAAATGAAGAAAGAAAGAAAGAAAGCATGACATCCGGGCAAATGATGGAGTACTGCAGCTGCTACTGCTTGAGTATAAAGAACATGAAAGCAGCAGACAGGAAGTTAGTCAAGTGCCATGGCAACCGCCACAATTAGCATTAACTTTATCCGCGTGCCTGCAGCACGTGTACTCTCTGTAGGCTAAGCATGGCCCACATTTAGGATAAAAAATAAATAACTAAATAACATGAATCGCTCTTTATTTCTGAGTCGCAGATGGAATATTAGAATAATACACATACATGGTACTGAAGGAGCATTAACTCATCTTTCCCATCAAAAAACTGAAGAAATATTAAAAAATTCAAACATTTATATAGTTTTTCATTAAGTGCAACTTGCATGACATGATTAAATAAACTAGATCATGCCGTAAAAGGGGCTGGACATGTTTAGAAAAAAAAATAGAATAGAATCTTTTAAGTTACTACCATCAATGTTTCTAGCCTTTCAGGAATGTTCCAGAATTTCACTTTGTAAACAGTTTTTGAATTAACACCATCATTAACGTAGTTGACAGTTTTTTCCTGTCTAACAGTACCCAATGTTTTAAAATATAATACTATAGCAACATTAGATTCAGGGGCTCACAGTGAATTTCAAACCTTTGTATATAAAATTAGCAAAGCTAACTGTTTGCTAGCTAATGCATTGCAAATCAGTAAGCTAACTAATGGCAATGGCTAAAACGATGGTCACAATAAAAATGTTGTCCCGCAAAGGTCAGTGAATATTATTTCTGGATTTATAGTTAATTGGATCATGTGTTAAATAGCATGTAGAATTGTTTCAGAATCGCTCCATAGTTCTCTTGCACACTGTCAAAAAATGTCTTTACAATTGGCTAAATTATAATTTATTTAAATTATGCATTTCGTTTTTTTTTTCAGACTTTTGTGCAGTGGTTTATCTCAAAAGTTCACTGTAGGGACAGTCATTTTACAAGAAAGGCAACCATCCTTTTTAAACACACACACACACACACACACACCGTGAGAACATCAAACACATCTCACCTCTATATATCCTCTGATGCTCTTGCTTATCTTTCTCCCTCCTCCCCTCCTGTTGTCATGGAGATTTTGAGTATTGTCTGAAGTCTGTCACAGTCCTTCCCTTTGTCTTATGGAGGAGCGTGAGTTCATACTCATCTCTCAGTGTATGTTTATTTCTTTACACACTCTAGAAGAAAAATCCTCTCCCATGTTTACTGTGATTGGAGCCAGGGAGCCTCCAGTGGCCAAACTTTGTGTGGTGCTTTGTGTAGATGATGGGGAAAAGGGAAAGTTAGGTCACAGATGAATGGTGCCTTTGCTGATCATTTTTAGGGCAGGGAAACCCATCCGTCAGGGAATAAAGACAAAATCTATCTTGCCATTTCAGTGCTGTCAGTCTTTGTGGTTTGGGGTAGAAGTAGGGTGAGAGGAGTAAATAGAGACATAGAAACTCCCTCATTTTTTTTAAAGGTGGTTGTATTTGAGAAAATACTGCAGGGAGAAGATCCAAAACATGCTGTTACCACATTTTAGTTATTTTTTATACTATATTTCCAAATGTGCACAGACATATTTTTAGAATTAGTAAATTTAAATGCACGCACAGGAATAGGACACTTTAATTTTGTATAGTGTATGCAGATAAATAAACCTAGAAGCTGTAAAAAATAAATAAATATATAAACACAGACAATTGCACCTCTCAGATTACTACATGTATGACCCCCTAAATGCCCTACAACTTCCACTCCAACTACTACTAAAGTGCTTAACAAAGTCCTGAAAACTCAGAGGCGGACCGGCTGCAGGGAAAAGACAGTCTCTGATGTTCTAGATTTTAATTTCTTTAAAATGTTATGGCATGCTTACAGTTTTGTCTTTTTATATATAATATTGTACAATCTGTCAATAAATGTTTTAATGTGGTGGCACGTTGGTGCAAGAGGTAGTGACGCTGTCACACAGCTTCAGATAGCTGGGGTTATGTGTTCTTACTGTGTCCACATCAGTTTCCTCCAGATGCTCTGGTACCAAAGCCCACATTGATAGGTGGATTGACTGCCTGAAAGTGTCCATATGTGTAATGCACTGAGATTTTATTAGTTGGGATGTTGTCCATATTGGCCCTGAACTAAATGCTCAAAGGCTGGGTCTGCTGTGACTGTTAGTTTTATCAGTCATAGATCCTAGAGCTGAGAATATCAAGACAAATAAGTCCATCTGATGCTACTCTTTTTTTTTTTTTTTTTTTTTTTTGTCACTTGTAATTGTTTTTCAACTAACTAATTTCTGCAAAGATATCCGACATTAGAATATGTTTTGAAGGCTGTACATTCAGAAATATGTAAAAGTCGCTTGGTAAAATTTTCAAATATCAGTTAGCATTTAAACCTCAAGTGATTACATAATATTACAGCAGACAAGGGTCTTTAGAAAAGAAAACAACATATTGAATTTGGCTATAATTGAAAGAGGCACTGACACAAACAAACAAACAAATAAAATAGAATAACCAAATCCAAAATAGCTAGGATTCTAGGATTTAACTGCATTGTGGACACTGATGTCCAACTGTACACATAAAGCTTGTATTATGTTCTCAGAAAAGAATGAAATGAAAACTGACTTTGTGGGGCTGCTGCATGCGAGCTTTAGGTCAGCATGTTTAATGCTAGACACCAGAGGAGTACAAAGCCTACTGCACTGGCCTGTCATGCTGTGGATCTCTATTCTCTAGAGTGATTCTGAACTGATGTTTGATTCTAAGTTGGTGTTTGTTATCCTCCCCAATGCTCTTTTTGACTGAATGCTATGACATTCTTATAGAAAAGTCCCAACATCTCCTGGAAAGCCTTCTATTTTCACACACTCTGTGTAGCTAAGTTATTGTGAGAAACCCACTTTGCTTCTAAAATAGCAGCTCTGGACCATTTCCTTAACATTTCATGAAATTGCATGGAAATGAAAACACTCCTGAAGTCTCTGATTATGGATTTGGTCCTATTCCGTTGTTTACCTTTGCAAAAGCAAAATAAGCATGTTGGAAACATAATCCATTTGTATGCAGATATCCTGATGATTGCACACATCCCCCAAATTACAGAATCATTAGTGTGCTTGATTAAATGTGTGAAATTTGGATTGAATGATTATTATTTTGAGACACACTTGAGTACATTTACTGAAGCAAACAATGGAGGAGGATGTACCCACTTCCCAAACACACACCCAAGACTGTCCATCATCCACAGAGAGATTTCCATTATTCTCAGCACTGTGTTTGTTTTCTTTGTGCATTTTACTTCTGCACTCGTATACGACAAACCTTTGATTAGGCTGGATTATTCATTTCTGCCTGTTCCCTTGGCTACTAAATGCACTTTTCGGAGAAGACATAGGGGGAGGAGTGTATTGCAATGAATGGTGCACCTTGGAGACTTTGCAGCGCCGTCTTATCTACAGCCTGACACCTGATTGACTCTGAAGGCATTTGACTTTTATTTCCTCTGAAGGGCTATTTAGAATTCATTTTCTACTCAGTGGAGGAGTGTACACAGAAAACAAGGAGGTGCATCTGGCAAAGCAACAACAAAGAAGAAGTCACTGCAGCTAATTCTGTGACAGTCACAGCAAGAGGCAGAGAACTGACAATGCATTTCAATAATGAATTAAGTTGTTTTGGGAAGATTTTTACATTCACAATATAAAACTAAATTAAATTCTTTACAATAATGGACTTCTAAAATGTTTGCAACCAAATCTAAAACACGCTTGAGGAAGACTTTTGGTAATGTCTACCAATGTGAAAAAAACTTTAGTCTTGAGCACATTTCTAATAGATTATAGAAAACCTGCTGCCTGTTCTATAAAAGGATATTTAAAAAAAGTGTTTCACTATTTCTATATTTGGAACTGTTTACTAAGTGGTTTGTTGATGAGAAAAGTGGATTTGAGTTTGGCCAGTGAAAAACAGATGGAAGTAAAAATGAAAACAATAAAGAGAAAGATCACAGTTTGAGGATCTTTCATGCTGAGCGAAGCAGGTAGGCGGTTAGAGAGGCAGAGGTGGGGAATACACTTTATATTGAATGAATTAGTTTGAGGATCAAAGGTTAAAGAGGGGTCAGTGACTACACTAATGCTCCAAACAGCCTATGAATTCACAAGCATACTATTTATTACAATGTGTGTAGGACAGTTCTGTAGAGTGTCAGTGTTTACATATAATAACTTAATGTATATTGTATCCAGCTGATTACTTTACATTGACATGCCATGGGATGGATGGATGGGTCTTATTTATGCAGAACCTATTAAAGCCACTCATGAACATCTTACATTACATACAGTGCCTCACAGGATTTTTTGATGATCAGATTTGTTTTTCAAAGAGCAAATGTTCACATTATTAATATTTCACCATATATTGACTTACGGAAAACAAGCACCAGCAGCATATGAACAACTTGTTAGCACTGTGTCTAATTATGTAATGCAAATTTGCTATGGAGTCTTCAAACATCTGACTACTGATCCATGAAGAAAGGACAAGTTAGATAACTAGGTTTTTATGAGGCCATTTTTAAAAGTGCTTTGCGGTATGAGGTGAATGATGGGTCAGTTACTTCTCTACAAATATAGCAGCAATGCAAAATGTAACGATAATTCCCCAAACATCCGACAGACATTTTTATCCAGAGCATTTCTAATCATTAACTACGGCTTCATGTGTAGTATAATGCATTTACTGCTGAAGGGAATCAAACTGTGGTGTGGAAGGTAGTGTTACCCATTTAAAGCAACTCAGAAATTCTTACAATTCATCCATATAATGCTAGCGCTGAGAGTAAGATCAGTAACACTGCAGATCACAGGGTGAACACAAACACACTGACATGTATAAAAGTTGGCGTACAGCAGTAACTGCAGAAAGCAGACAGCATGTGTTTGGGAGGGGCTGTAAAGGACAGTACATGGCAGAGAACCACCTGCTTCTGTTTGCCTTGACCAAGCTGCCAAAATGATTAAACTTCATCTGATATGAGATGGTCATGTTCCACATATGTTGTAAACAGGAACATGAAGGCCACTTTTCATGTACTGAAATTATTTTACACATCCAGCACAAACTAATATATGCACGGGCAAAATACAGTCGCTGACTTGATAAGAATGAAATTAATTAACCTGTGTCTATAGGAGAAAATTATTATGCTGTGCAATGCATTTAAAACTTAAAATCCCTCCCTAATCACAGGAATATGAAAAGCGTAATGTTTAATTGCTGACCTGAAGACGTGTATAGGTGCTACATGAATAAAAGTTTCAGCACTCTAACATTGAACTCCTCATTAAAGCCATCTGATTCCAGTCAATAGTAATCAATGAGTTGTGTGCAGAGATTTAGATGAGACACGGCACTCATTCCTGCGGTGCTGTGGTCTGGAAGAAATCCAGTTTAATGTATCTGATTTAAATGCTAAAGCAGTCTGAATAAGAGCATCTGAGAAGTGCCATAAATGTAGATAAAGAAGATAATTAAAGACATGTTCATGGACATGCATCTTACCTGTTGCTGACTGCGAGGCATGTAATTCCAAAGTCACAGAAAAGCTATGAAAGATTAAATAGGTACACACACAGAAAACACACACAGAAAACACACACACACACACACAAACATATCACATTTCTGCTGGACAGTCATGTATTTGGCCAAGGCACAAACCATTATGACTGAGTTCCCAGCTCTGGTCAAGTGATTACAGCACAGCAGACAGCAGTGATTTGATGGGGAAGACTAATTGAAAAAAAAATATATAAATAAATACAAAAAATGGGAAAAAACCCCAGAAACTTCGGTTTCAGATGCTTCAGGTGAGAAATCGTTCAGGTTGTTCTTGGACCTGCTAAATATTTGATATTAACGTGTTAAAATCGAATGTAGTTTTATTTGTTCATTCATTGTCTGCAACCGCCCATCCAGTTCAGATTTGCAGTGTCCAGAGCCTGTTTTTGGACTGTGGGAGGAAACTGGAGCCCCCGAGGAAACCCATGCTGACACAAGGAAAACACATCAACTCTTCACAGACAATCACAGAGTGGGGCTCGAACCCACAACCCCATGACCCTGGAGCTGTGTGACAGTGCCACTACACGCTGTGCTACCGTGCCGCCCTTACATAGTTTCACTTACACGATATTCATATCACCTCTAAGATTATAAGGTAGGGCTCGGCAGGCATGCACAATCACATGAAATTCAATAAGAAAGCTTTGCTCCTAGCTTTAGAGAGATCTAATTTCACGCTAAGATGCTTGTGAAATTATGGCCATGGCTATTGTGATTGGGTATGTAGTGTTCTTTTTTTTGCACTGTGCATTCATGCTTGAATAGACCTTCTGAAATATATCAGAGATGTTAAAAAGGGGTCCTCTTCACACTTATTGTTTTCTTTATACCGATGCCATGTGTTAGCATTTATAAAATACATAACATGAAAAAAAAACATATTATACATGGATGAACAAATATGTCATAAATAAAACACTCAGCTGTCAACAACTTGAAGAATATGCTAATTGTTCTATTGTTTTACAGCAGCTGCTTTAAGCCGTTTTAAAATAGAGAATATAAAATAACAAATAAACATACGTTTATGATTCACATATCTTTGGTTTATTCTTTGTTGAAATTGATGAAACTTATATGCACGCTATTATTAACCTTAACCATGGCAATACAATGTGCAATACAATAAAACTATACAAATTCACTGTAAACATGAAGTAAAACCTCTGGACAATTTTGGTTCCTAAAATAAAACTTAAACCCCTGTCCGTATGATGTTATATATATATATATATATATATAAATGCATTTTATTCCTAAATAGATCATATGAAGTATGCATTTTCCAACATATATTCAGTATATCATTATATAAACATGCAGTTAAACTGTAGTTAAAATGTTGCTTCTAATATTCTGAGCTGCTACTGGCTGTGAACTGTGAGAGTGTGTCAGTATCACCACCGCTTTGAAAGAACCCAACATCAGTAACAGTGTTCAGTGATACTGCCAGTGAGCTGGCATGACTATATTGTTAACCAAACATGATTCTTTGTCAAATTTAGTCCTGCCTTGCTCAAATCCCACAGAGGAAACTGCGGGAATTAAAATACAATCACTCAAAAACATGGGAAATCTTTCAGTCACTTCAGAGAAAATTTATGTCAGAACTTATACAGATTTGAAATAATTCTGAAAATATGTGGATATCTTATTTTTTTTATTTTCTTTTATCATTTTATTTATTTATTTGTTGTAAATGAGGTGCATCAAAGCCTCTATTAAAAAAACAATTGAAGAATGTTGGAGGCAGCTGTGTTCTTTAGATACATCATATGTCTAAACATTTGTGGACACCACTTATTAGTTTTTTGTATGTTGTTGCTGTATGATACACTCATTGCAGACACTGATTGTCAACACACAGCTATATAATGGGTGGCTCTGGAGCACAATCTTAAGATCACTGCATATAAATTTCACTGGCACTGGGCTGAGCAGCAGTGTGACTGTGTTCTAGGTAGTGGAGATGAACCTTTTAATATTGTTGTGTTGAGTTGATGTTGGGATTGTGATTGTGTGTTAAGTTGTAACCTTACAACTTAAATACATTATCTCATGAATTCTCTTAGAATTCATGCGATCAGATCCTCACAGAAACATCTCACAAGAAATTTTAGCAGAGGAATAAAAGCTGCAACTGCAGCCAAATTGGGAAAATTATTTATTAATTTCCTTGGTTTCAGAAGAAATGGGACACTGTGGAACCAGTGGCGGATGCTGATCTTTCAAGGAGGGGAAGCTTAATTTCGGCCTACGTCATAAAATGTGTCGGTTTATTTATACGTAAATTCTACCCTCTGTTCCTTTTTAAGAAAATGATCTGTGACCCTGTCGTACCAACAAGGCGTCTTTTCCAGGGACTTGACTAGTGTCCTCTCAATGGCCAGCAGAGCTAGGCTGCTTAAACGGCCTTGGCCCATGTGAAGTGTGTCCCCCTGTGAGTGCTTTGTGACAGTTGAGGGGCTCAGCAGCACCCGCTGGACAGAAACTGTGATAGAAGTCAGAAAGAGTGATAGAAGTCAGTCTCCAAACACAAGCAGCTACAAAAAAACCCACCAGAAATAGAAGCTCGATTTGTCGCTAGTCGTTTTTAACAAAGAAAATGCCGCTAAGAGGATTAAGAAAATATCTGGTTCAACTCAGAACAGAATGAAAATGTAATGCTCCCACGGATCTTTACACCAAAGGATCGATGATTCGCTCATTTCGCTGTCATTAAAAAAGGGATTCAGCCTCAGACAGATCATCCAATCATCATGCAGAAGCTGAGTGTCCACTGCCCCATAGACCCCCAGAGACGCTGAGCGTCCGATGAGCGGGACAAAGCCCAGCATTTATCCAATGACACGTCTCGTTTCGCTGCTTCGCTATTGAACTCTGTGGACTCTCAGCGTCCTCGCTGTTTAAGGCATTGCCATTGATAAGAAGCTGATTCAGAACAAAAGTTCTCAAGATGATTAACCAGATCAGTACTGTCCTATTTAAAAGTGGAAGAACAACAATGAAAGAATGAAAAATAATACCAACAAAACCAACAAACAAACAAACAAACAAACAAACAAATAAATGAAATTAGAAAATACCACAATAAACAAACAAACCCAAAAAAAGAATCATTGTGTTGTGCAACTCTTGCCTTCACTTATTCCAAATTTCATATTTATAAGCTGACTGTTTGCTACCATGTGAGCTCCATTTGGTCCATGATAATGAGTGTGTTGATTGCAGGACTGCACAGGAAATAACGAGAAATCCAAACGGAGCAGCGTTTAAAAATAATGAGACTCTTAATGAGATGATAGTGAATCCAGAAAGAGACCCGATGAAATGCCAAAATAAATAAAGAAGGAAACACAATAATTATACAGTAATGTCTTTCAGAAAACACATTAAATATGGGTTAGCTAAAGTTCACAGCTAAAACATATCCTCACTCCATTTCAACAAAGACAAGACCTCAATGATGGAATGCCACCATGCTTGAAGTCAATACTATTGATTAGGGTCCCTCAGACCTAATGTTATGAATGCATTCCTGTGTAGAATTTATAGACATATGCAACTAGATGTATATTTTATAACTCATCATCAATTTGTATGTAATGTAAGTTAGAGTATCAACCCTGCCTGATGACATTCATAAAGACTTCCAATGTGAATGTGTCAGTAAAATAATGCTGTTTATTACTGACTGTGTCAGATGTTAGATCCTCAAAGCTCACTGCATCTTCTCTGTACCTTTCCCATGTTTCAATCATTATTTAACACAGGGAAAAAGACAGCTAGGAGAATGGTGGCCTAATGCCTCTATGCTGATGGTAGATGAATGGAGATTATAAGACACATTAAGGCACATAAATCATTCACAGCCTTTAATGATCTCATATCTCACGCAAAGACAGGCCCTCAGAACATATCCACACAGCAACAATAGTCTCGCATTTAGGGCTGAAATCTCCATTTCTAAATGACATGTATATTACCAGCCCATCCAAAGCTAGTCTTGTCCACCTGCATACTGATCAAAAAGTATAGGAAAAACTATAAAAAGTGTCCTGTATTTTTGTTTCATCGTGTTCATTTTATTTTTTCTTCATTGCTTTTTAAAGGCAGTGCCAGTGTGTTCAGATCTCCAAAGAAATGCAAACTTTACTCTTTCTGCTGGAGAAGCCAGAAAGATTAGAGTCACAGGCGGCTTCAAAGAGAATCTGAGACCCACCTACACAACTTTTGAAAGAAAGCTAACAAACAAAACCGACTGTATAATGAATAAATGCTTCTAAAAATATGTTGTTTCAATGCATTTTCAACAGATGCTATGTATCCAAAGATTTGTATACACACATATTTAAAATGAATTCAGCTACTTTAAGGTGTCTCCAATGCTGACACATTCACATGTTGCATGCACAGCTTGTGAAATCTCCAAAGAAAAGCAGAGAAGGAAATGGGAAGCATATGAGCTTATTAAAGCACACCCAGAACTGCGCTGAGGAGAAGTGGGATGGTACTCAGGACTGATCGAGCTTCCATATAATCAGGATGTGTTCTTAAGGCATTTATTATCAAACTTCACAAATGTTGTTGTGGCGGAACACCATCAGATACACAAAGAAATGTTCTAATATTCAGCATGAAGCTTAAAGGTAAAGCAAACTCTGCTGCAAAATAGGGTGCAATCTCTTCATTTTACAGAGTAGGAGAGATGTAGAGAAAAGACACGTCTCCAACATGTCTGTGTCTCTAAAAATGGACTGCACACACTGCTAAGATTTCAAGCTTTCGATGCCCAAAAATGTGATATTAATACGTTAGTACACTAAAAAAACATGCATTACATGCTTTGTCCTGTGTAATGGACTCTAATTGTGAACAACTGTGTACTGTTATGGAAAATGTGCAAAATCAAGTGGTTAGGCCATTGGGAAGTGCACATTAGCATCAGTGACAGTGGAAAATGCCAGGAAATGACTATCAGTGAGGGATGAATGATGGCACTGTTTCTGATTCCTTTCAGTACCTTTTAACTGAAAAGTTCACATTTAACTATTGATTGATTGGAAGAAATAAAATGAAGGTGCTGCTGCAGCCAAGAAAAGTGGCAGCAAACAATAATAAAGCTGTTTAATATGGTGGCTGTGTTATCAAAATAATAGTTCAGAGTAACATTTACTTAACTTTTTTGACAAAATGTTATTGAGAGTAATCATTAGAAATCTGCTGAGAAATCTGTTAGAGGACATGAATGCAGTATTTTTAATGAATATTAGTTTTCTGCATTAGTGTTATATATAATCCTGCATGCAAAGAGTTAGCTCTGACCACCCCCTCCTCTTTAAGAAAATGAAAAATAATGAAATAATACACATACAATCAGTTTTCATGATTAGTGGTAGTGTATTCACCAGAACAAAACACTGAGCGCTATTTGCAGTAATGACTAACGCTGTTAATGCTTTTATAAGCAATTGATAGCGTCTGATTTCGGAGCAAGATCCTCATTATTGTTATTAATGAAAGCACACAGACTCTTATTCATTTCCCTTATCCCCTCACATCTTAATTTGATATTGTGACATGTTTCATTCATTTGCTCCACTGAGTGAAGCCAGTGCAGTAAGAGACGAGCACAATTTGGCATTTATCATTGTTTAGATAACATCTGCATAATCAACCCAACACCCTCCAGTCGGGAGAGGAGAAGAGAGATGGAGAAAGAAAGAGGACAGACTGAGAAGTAAGGAGAGAAAGAGGGGTGCGGTAAGGAATTACAGGACATACTTAAGATGTGAAGGAGAGAGATGGGGTGGGGAAGACAGGAGGAGGGAGGGAGAGAGACAGAGGGGTGAATGTGAGGAAGAAGGAGACAGACTGAGAAGTAGGGGGCAGAGAGAGTGTGAGACAGAGATAGACACAGTGGGAGAAAGAGAGAGAGAGAGAGAGAGAGAGAGAGAGAGAGAGAGAGAGAGAGAGAGAGATTGTTTGATTATTTTTTATTTTTATATTTTATGTAACAGTCAGTTTCCCACCTGTTGGATCAACATGCTTATTCCTGAGATTATCTTTCTACTTTTGATTATCAAGGACTCAAGTAGTTCCACTTCCCTTTACAATATTTCAGGCAAAGACACACACTCATGTGAAATAAGACGAATTCAGCAGTCCTCTCTCTGTGAGATATGTGTGTAAATGTTGCCAAGTTCCGAGCCGTCCTGCTGAGCTTGTAAACAGCAGAGAAACGTAACAGTATTCCTGCCGTATTTCCTCTTATTTATCCACAGTTCCCACTGAAGAACCTACTCTTCTGGTTCCAGCTGGGAACAAATTTTCTGATTTCCGAACCAGTGTATGTCGGTGGAAACGCGCTGAGCGGTTCCAAATTTAGTGCACGAACTACAACATTTCTGGTTCCTCATTGGTGGAAAGCTCTATGCGAAATATAGCTGAACAAACAGTCCCTACTCATGCAACATTAGGAGTCAGTCAGTCAGTCAGTCAGTAAGAGAAAATGCCTCTTCTAGGCCGTCCCTGTAGGTGGTCTGGCAAAAAACACGCATCAACATTTTTGTCAAATTTTAGTTTACTACATCATTTGAATACAGCATTTTGTGTTAACATTTTATGAAGAATGGACAAATGCTCAAATATTACTTGGAATTAAATCTTTTTACATTGACATCCATTGAAAGTTAAGAAGGTGTCCTATTTTGGAGATATGTGTTTTTCTTTGGACAGTGATGATGTATGTCTCCCCTCCTCCATCCCACCCCCTCTCCTTCAAAAAATTGTCAGTCACACCTGGCAAATGAGAGAAAGCTCTGAGGTGCAGAAACAGTACAGACTCTATTAATATAGAAGGAGACAATCATTGACTTGGACACTGGAGGCAGGGGAGTTATCGATTGCTCACATTTTTTGTGTATTCGTTTTTTTTTGTTTTTTTTTTTTGCCTGTAGGAGATTGCTTTGGGGACAAAATATTAAATGGAGAATAGGCGTGGGAGAGTTTATAATTGCATGTCATGCAGTGCTAACAGTTCATTTAAGCCACAAAGTGCAGGCCATCTGATCTCTCTCTCTCTCTCTCTCTATATATATATATATATATATATATATATATGTATTTACTTACTTACTTAAACGTCAAACCTATCTCACCCAAACGGGACTTTAAAAATATCTACACATCATGGTCTCTCAGGTGATGAGTGCCAACAGTGGAAGAGTAAATTGTTAATATATAAGCAGCAGAAGAACACAACAGCTCCCAAGATCTATGAAAGGTGGAGAGGATGAAAACAAGCCCTCCAATATGATCACAGAGGAGTGGCGAATATGTTTGGATAGAAGACTTCCGTTGCTGTTTAGAGAGCTTTTGTTGCCGAGGAATGCATTTGACACACAGCGTCCTTTTTCTAGGGTTGGCAGGCAGCCCATGGGGTAACTGTCTCTTCTGTGATTAGTCAGAAGTGAGAAACCCAATTAGGATGGCAGGTAGCTGCTCCTTCCTATTACAGGCACAGAACATATATACACTGTGTCACCTGCTCTGAGGAAACCACAGCCAGCGACTCCACCACACCAGAGAGAGAGAAAGGAGTGGGTGGTGTGTGTGTGGGGGTGGGGGGGTGGCAAAGGGAGAGACAGTGACAGGGGATCAAAAGGAATGCAGGGGGACAGAAGACAAAAAGCACAAGTATATAAAGGGAGAGGAGGTATATATAGAGAGAGGAGTATGAAAAAGCAAAATGAGACCAATGGATAAGAGAGAGAAAGGAGTGATGGGAGAAAAGCAGAGAGAATAAGAGTGATAGCGTAAATGAGAGGCAATCTAAAAGAGAAAAGTGAGGGAAAGAAAGGGATGAGTGATTATAAAAGAGGGGTAGAAAGAGGGTGAGAAAGAGAGACACCAAGGGACGCCTTTATCTAAAGCACTTAACTGAGTTTGTACTTGAATGCGTCCCCTCTCTCTTTTTAGTTAAGCTCAGTGTCATTTACATTATATTCTTATTAGGTTGGCACAAAGTCAAAAATATAAGCACTGTCATGGGAAAGCTTTTGTGGTCACTTAAGTGAACACCTGAAACAATGTTTTATAAAGGACAGAAAAAGACTTCAGAGACTTGGAGTAAGCCAGCTTTGGATATTGTATGAATCACGAGTCAATAAAGAACATGTGAATGCAATATGAATTTACAGATTTCATCATGTTCTGGTTATTTGTCTCTCTAGCAATATCTTGCTTCTTTATATTAGTCATCTAATTGGGAAAATTCAATCAGGACATCCTTATATACCCAGCGCAAAGCACTTCAGCAATAGTTCCTCACAGCTTATTAGATATGTTATTCCTAGTGTTAAAACTAGAAACTCTCAGGTTATTGCAGCATCATTTTGGAGGGTGTGTAGGTATTTTAATGTAGCAATTGTCATTTTTTTCCTAGTTGCCAGAACATGCCTTTGATATACTCACATATATAAGCACAGCAGAACTGCTGCACTTTTTAAACACTGTGCCCACTACCTGGCCACTGTATTAGAAACTGACCTATATGGCCCACCTTGTAGAAGTCAAAGACAGTTTGTGTTAGTCATTCGCTAAGTCCTACATCAGAGGTCACAGGACAATCCTCACAGGACAATGCTCACAGGACACTGTTGACTGTGTATTTTAGGTTGTTGGGCTATTCTTAGTCCACAAGTGGCAAAGTGGTGTTTAACAACCCCAGCAACCCTGCTGTGTCTGATCCACTTATATCAGTCAACCACAAACGAACACACCACCACCACCACATCAGTGCTCAATGTTGATATGGATATATGTAGTGTAAAAAGCAACATTTGAAGTTGAACAAAACCCTCAAAAGGCTAGACCTTCCATGGCAGTATATTGTCCTGGCCAATCCCAGTTTAACAAGGTTATTTACACTGCTACTTCTGTTGAAACCATGAGTGATGTATCGTTTCCCAACGATTTTCCTTTGTTTTCTAGTCCAGTCCTGTCACCTTGTCCACTACATTTTCTGTTTTCCATCTGCCCTCTCGCTTTATCATTACAGGTTATTACCCTCCAGTCACCTGTCTATTCTCCCTCCATCTCCCCTCCCCACCACCCCCCAGTCTCTCCACGACCTTTCTCTCTAGCTGAAGTAGACTGGTAATTGTCAGATTCTCTGCTTTATCTCCAGCGTCTCAAAAGGCCAACATCTGGCTTTACTCTGAACTTCTCTTCGATTAGGAGTCCACTGAAACACGGATCAGACCTAGACGTGGTGTTTAGACAAAAGTTAATCCAGTTTCACCGCACTGCAGTTCACAGCAGGGCCAAACAGAGAAGCCTGTATTACCATTACTTCCACAGCAGCCTCAAGAAGGCCATTTGTAAAAGCTCAGTATCGGACAGGATGACACTATAAAGCCTGAATAAAAGGATCCTAAGGAATGGAGTTTCTCAACCCTGCAGGGATCTTAGTTGAGCTCTGAATTGCAATACAATGGATGCTGTGTTACTCCACAGTTTTTATTTATTTATTTATTTATATTTAGATGAAAACTTCAGACCTCAAATTGGGCCTCCTGAGCCCTTTCCAACTATAAAACTTATTTACACTTGGCATTTACACTTGGCATTAAATTCTGATCATGGTCATCCTGTAAATATAAAGTGTGTTTACTCGACCTTTTCAAATATAGCTTCAGCATACTAAATCCCAAAGATCTTGTTTTCTTCTTCAATATAATCAAGTTAAACCTTGGGATATCCAATTGTCCTCCGTCTTGTTATTAACAAGAGGGAAGGGACAATATTAGAAGAGCCAATCACAGTGCATTTACACTGCAGTCACACATGCAGATACAATCACTGTGTCTAAACCTGTGTTGATCTGATAACCTTAGATCCAGTCTCAAGACATTCATACATGCCCATATCTGACCACAATACCTGCTCAACTATCGAATGATCTGGAATAAGAACAGAATATATTCCATTCCATATGTTCCATACCCTCTTTTCTTCACTGGAACATAATCCATTAATTTGTGTTTTCATTAATGCCACGTGAGTTCTGGCTGCAGCTCTCGTTCCTACAGCTAATTATCATTTCAAACACTTAACATTCCCTCATGTCATCCCTGGCTTGTTAGCATCCCTTATGGATGAGTTTAGAAGTTTCTCCATTAGCCTGGGTTGGTCTGACTTTAATTTCTGTAATTTTCATCATGTATGACTGGTCAACATCACTGCAGGAAACATCAAAACATCTTTGAGTCAGATTTTTGGGATGGCAGCACAGGTCAGGATTGATTGATTCCAGTTTACTGGGTTTTAATTTGATAATAATAGCTGCCCTTCAGACATAACACTGGAGGGAATGCTGCCATTCAGATGTGTTGTACATGCAAGAAGTAAAATCCAGATACAACCTTTCAGAAACAGACATGGCACAATCAATGAATTAATCAATTAAATAATACAAGAAATAATATGTGGAACAACAAATATGGTGCAAAATTACTTCTAAAATGAGCAGTTATAAATTAACCTTACAGTAAAATGATATTAACACAATGCCTTTTGACTTGAAATGTCAAAGATTTTGCACAGGCTGCTGTTAACACTTGCAGAGAGATGTGGCTTCTGCTGTTTTACCCCACACTTGGACCCCCCAATTTGCCACCTAACGGGAGAATCTGATCTTAGATCAGACTAAGACATATCCTCTGCCTGAAGCCTGGAACCTTATGGTTCTTCAGTCAATCAGCCTCCAGAATCCAGCTTGGATGTGCAGAAATATATGAGGCATTTAAATTTCTCTCTAGGGGGTCACTCGCAGTGCTTAAGAGTCTTGGTACAGGTTCTCTCTGAACAACTGAGCTAGGGAAGGAAATAATAAAAAAAAAAAAGCTTTTCTCATACATTTTGAGCTTCAAGACAATCAGTGGTAGACAGTCCCCGCAAGGAGGCTCACAGCAAGCAGCTGTCACTTCAAGCAGTAGAGGGCAGCCATGAGGAAGTGTGCATATGTGTTTGAGAGAGAGAGAGAGAGAGAGAGAGATGAGAATAGGCTTGAATAGGGATTGAAAAAAGTATACACCTAGTGTAAAGATCACAATGCTTACAGTAGAAATCTTCATTGCCAGAGTTCCATTGTCTTATGTTGACTCTTAAAATGTAATACCACATAAGGCCATGTAACAACTATTTTTACTTAAAATAATGTTTTTACTCCTGTTAGTGTGGACAAATGGTTGGTAAAATGGGCATCAAAAACATATGTGATATGCCCATCAAAAGAGCAAACCTGTTTCATTTAATTACACACAAATATATTACAATACAAATATAGTATGTCTAAGTTATATTAAAAATGTTTTCACCATGACAAAGGCATTCTCACATACAGGAAAAAACCGTACCAAACACATTCAACACAACAAATACCAGAGCTTGGAAGAGTGTATTATAGTATAACACCTCATTAATTCCCCTTTAATAACCCATTCATTTGCACATTTTTTGTAACATTTTCAAATAAAATTAGCCTCCTTATTTTACTACAATTTTCCTTCCCAGCAGAGCATATGTACCAGGTACTAGCTACAATAGCCTACAATTCCAGTCAGCTTAGAAAATAATATACTTTAGACACACTGGCAGGGGACCAGCAGGTAAAGTTATCAAGACAAACAATAAATCTTGAGGATATCAATCTCAAAATAAAATATATTTTTCTGTGTTTATTCTGAAGGACTATTGAAATAGTGGGGGGGGCAGGGATAGCTGTGCAACCTCTCATCAAGACAAGATATTGAGAAAAGAACATAAAAGATTAGAGCCGGGAGACATAAAAACATCAGATGAGCAACATGAGAATGGAGCATTTACGTAATACTGCAGATAGAATGAAGAACAATCACTGTATTACTGTGCACCAAGGGGAAAAGGACAGGGCAAAGGCATATAACAGCACCTGTATCAGTCAAGCAGGTATGTGGCATATTGCATGGGCTCCATTGACAGGTGAGCTGGCCATTCAAGAGCACAAGTCAATCTGCGAGTCTGCTGGGACTAAAGCAACATCTGCTCCTTAAAACGCAACAGAGGGCAAATGATCTGCTAATGAATACTGTATACTTTTACTGTCTTAAGAAAGCCTAATATCTCTGAAATATTTATACAATTTTCACTCAATGCAATGTAAAAGGCAACAGGCATTTTGAAAAATTGCAATGACATATATAGCAAGCCATGGAAACATTGCCATGGTGACGGTTTTACTTGCAAGAATAGAATGCAATCAGAGGACAGTTCAGCAGTGCCAAAATGCTAAGCGTCAGCTTGAGGGGTATAAAGCCTACAGTTTGTGGAGGCAAAAGTGGGTAATTCTCTCTATTATTAGGACATTTGCCAGCATTCGGTACAGCCTTTTGCATCAGTAACTAGAAAATAACACCTTTGTGGGAATTAACTGGTCAACGGGTGACTAATAATAGTAGGTAAAGAGGGTTTGGTGTTTTCTGAGCCTGCTCATTTCTCAAGGACAGGGAACATGAAGGACATCTCTCTGTATGTGGCAACTGAATATAGCTAAGGAGGTGTCTGTCTTTCAGCTTGGCTAACTGGCTGACATTTACTTTGGAGGAGATGACGGGGACACCAAAGACCTACCCAACCACACACACACACACACACACACACAAATTACTAAAGACATTAAATTATTAAATTGGTTAAGAGGGAGTAAGTAGCAGTTATAAACAAATAAAGCCAATATTTCAACTGTGTTCTAAGAGATAAATTATGGCTGGTTAATTAATATTTTTTTAAACAACCTCTAATCTGGCAATATTGTATATTAAACATTTTACAGTAGTCACAACATTAATGAGGTCAAGAAACTGATATTAAATTGGATATTAGATTAATTTTGGATCACAGACACCACTTCAGATTTGTAGAATATATTATCTTGTGTTTGAAGCTCAGCAGCTGTTTGTAGCCAGTGGCTAATATTAACCTAGGGTTTAACTGCTGTTCTAAGTATACAGGTGTGATACCCTGGCAGGGTGAATTGAGCTGAAAGGATCTGTGGCAGAGGCAGAAGTATAAATACAAAGGTGATACTTTAGTTTAACAAAAGAACGAACCAAGCCTCAAGCTCTTTAAACACAAATTAAGACATTCAGCTTTCAGCTGTCTCAAACTATGTTCTCTCAACACTTACTAAGGGGAAAGAGACGTGTTAATAGGACAAGAGATAATTACACACAGGGTAATTTAATATCTAATCTAGCCACTACTTCAACAAGATCAGCTCCCCTGCACACAGACTGCCTGACCAGACAACTGGTTTTCTATACCTTTAAAGCAACACTAGGTATATGGTATTTTTGTTCCTGGGCTCCCCCTACAATTAACAGTGCAGGGACACAGTCTATTGGAAAACTTGATTCAAATGTGAAAAAACTCCAGATTAAAGTTGTTTAAATTCAAGGAAAATATAAAAATAAATAAATAAATAAATAGTCTCAAATAAATGAATTAAAATGTAGATGAATCCATTTCCACACAGGACACCTACAGCTATGGTGTTTATGTATAAAACTTGATGACATGTTTTACCTATGATTTTATACAAACCGGATTCCAAAAAAGTTGGGACACTAAACAAATTGTGAATAAAAACTGAATGCAATGATGTGGAGATTTTATTTGTAATAGAACATAGATGACAGATCAAATGTTTAATCTGTGTAAATGTAACATTTTAAAGGAAAAATATGTTGATTCAAAATCTCACAGTTCCAGCAAATCCCAAAAAAGTTGGGACAAGTAGCAATAAGTGGCTGGAAAAAGGAAATTGAGCATATAACGAACAGCTGGATAACCAATTAACACTAATTAGGTCAATTGACAACATGATTGGGTATAAAAAGAGCTTCTCAGTGTGTCAGTAATCACCAATTCCACCATTGTTGCACAGATATATAGTGCAGCAATACCAGAATGGTGTTACCCAGCGTAAAATAGCAAATACTTTTAAGTTATCATCATCAACCGTGCATAACATCATCAAAAGATTCAGAGAATCTGGAACAATTGCTGTGCGTAAGGGTCAAGTCTGTAAAACTCTACTGGATGCTCGTGATCTCCGGGCCCTTAAATGTCACTGCACCTCAAACAGGAATGCCACTGTCAAGGAAATAACAGAATGGGCTCAGGAATACTTCCAGAAAGCATTGTCAGTGAACACAATCCACCGTGCCATCCGCCGTTGCCAGCTGAAACTCTACAGTGCAAAGAGGAAGCCATTTCTAAGCAAGCTCCACAAGCTCAGATGTTTGCACTGGGCCAGGGGTCTTTTAAAATGGAGTGTGGCAAAATGGAAGACTGTTCTGTGGTCAGATGAGTCATGATTTGAAGTTCTTTATGGAACACTGGGATGCCATGTCATCCGGACCAGAGAGGACAAGGATAACCCAAGTTGTTATCAACGCTCCTTTCAGAAGCCTGCATCAATGATGGTATGGGGTTGCATGAGTGCTTGTGGCATGAGTGCTTGTGGCAAGTATCCGGGTACTGAAATGGCAGCCTGCAGTCCAGATCTTTCACCTATAGAGAACATTTGGCGCATCATAAAGAGGAAGGTGCGACAAAGAAGGTCCAAGACGATTGAACAGTTAGAGGCCTGTATTAGACATGAATGGAAGAGCATTCCTATTTCTAAACTTGAGAAACTGGTCTCCTCTGTCACCAGACGTTTGTTGAGTGTTGTAAGAAGAAGGGGGGATGCCACACAGTGGTAAAAAATGGCCTTGTCCCAACTTTTTTGGGATTTGTTGACGCCATGAAATTTTGAAACAACATATTTTTCCCTTAAAATGATACATTCTCTCAGTTTAAACTTTTGATCTGTGATTTGTGTTCTATTCTGAATAAAATATTAGATGTTGGCCCCTCCACATCATTGCATTCAGTTTTTATTCAAAATTTGTTTAGTGTCCCAACTTTTTTGGAATCCGGTTTGTATACAACAAGATAAATCCTTTAGATGGACCGTACAGAACCTACACAAAGGTCATCACTGTTAGGTTTGCAGGTTGGGAATACGCAGCTAAACCATCAGAACAAGTGCAATTTCTGATTAAAGAGACTTTAAAAAGTGATTCCATTGTGACCACTATGCTTTAAAAGTAAATTTGCACCAGGAAAATCTCTATGAGAAATGAATCCAAACTGAAGGCTGCACCCAGAGGGAGAATGGTCTCCTGTCTCTTAACTCGGTAGAACTCATTGATTGAACACCATGTAAAATGCTTGCCTTTAGTCATCAGCCTTTCAAGTCTTCAGCTTCTTCTCCACTCCATTACAGTGAGAGATCTGTGGAGAAACTATAGACTGATGAAAGTTGAAGTGTGAATTCCCATAAGCACCCTGGCTGTTAGAGGTGCCACTGTATGACACAAACTAACCTCTCCAGACTATTTTTTAGACCCATCCCCGCAGTGAGGCTACCGCTTAAGCTCATTACTTTTTTCGGACTCTGAGCGAAATGTATAACCACAAGGGTCTGTCGAGTTAAAGCTGCAGATTTACAATTCACTTATCACATTCTCTCCACTGCTGCTGGAACTCTCCTAACTCAGAAAGGGGTCCCTGGAAATTCAATAAAACTTTGCTCAACTTCAAGCAGTAACTGCATATTGGACCTGTTAATGCATCTAATAGAGATAGTCAAACAATCCAGTAAGGCAAAACTGAACCTTGCCTTATTTGTTAGGGGGGTTCATCAAATATTAATATAGGGTGTAATTGGCGTGGGAGTGCAGCATACTGGGTCTGGACCTGATGGGAGGCTTTCATTACACTTTTATAGCACTCCTCTCCATCCTTGAGGCTCCAGAGGTCTTGGAGATAACCTTATTCCAGTAATGGATTCTGAGATGATGACATGAGATGTGATATGATTACTTTATTAAGTTAGGATTGACAACATGTTGATCTGAAGTGCTGGCGGTAAATGATTAAAGAGCGTTTGCAAACCCACAATGCACATATTATAAATTACAGTAAATAACCAGTGTCACGAGTGAGGCAAACTGGGGTACACTTTAATCTGAAACTCAAAGCGGATTTTAAAATGGCCCATTTTCTTACAATTTCCCTGCAGATCAATTTTTGGTTTTGTTCCACAAAGAGTCATAATACTTTATTTATTTAATTTAGTTTATTTAATCCTAGGAATTTCACAGGCTGTTGTAATACTGTGCAATTATATTGTAGAGAGATTTTGCTCTGTATCATTGAAAGATTAGTCCAAGCTATACACACCCTAATGCTTGAATGCTTGGCAGAGCTATAATGGTCTAAGCTGTATAAGTGGATCACCCATAGTTTTGAGATATATAGACTGCAGGTACTGACATGTGAAGGCTACAGCATTTTGTGGCATAGCATATTTAAATACATCAAAAATCATAGAATGTATGGAGACTAATGGAATTTCCCCAATAAAGTGGTGAACTCTGTGTATTTTAATGGACAACAGTAGTTACAGCACCATGCTCAGTCCCTTATCTCCTCAATCTGCCATGGCTGGTTTGTAAGAACTGTCTCTTATGCAAGTTAGTGATCATAATAATGTCATGATGGATGGCAATAATGTTAGAATACTGACTAAATGGCAAGTGATTCTTAAATTATATTCACTGCAAGCATGCATTTGAGTGGTAGTTCATACTTGAATATATCTCAATGTGTGTTAGAGGGGAGGCAATAAGGTTACCTGACTAATCCTAAAGGCAAAGCAGGGGTACATTATTAAATTTAGCATAATCTGGACAGCACTTAATTGACAAATAACACACAGCTGAAACAGCTGTACTAATATTTCCTCTTAACTGTTTGTAAGGAAACATGCTCAGACATTGCCAATCAGAGGTTAGGGGCAGTGAAAAGCAATAATTGGAGGAGCACTGCTGTGTAGCTGTGATTAGGACACAACAGTGGAAACAGAAAGAGAAGCTTCCATAGATCTCCCACTGTTTATACACTCACACAGCTCAGCATAGAGCCTACTGCAATGGAGTAATGGCAACACCGTCACACAGCGGTCTCATTATTCACTTATTCCCATCTTTCTCTCTTTAAACTGGAGAGAGAGAGCAAGGTTTTGAGAGGGAGATAAATAAAGAGAGAGAGAGAGAGAGAGAGAGAGAGAGAGAGAGAGAGAGAGTTATGTGCTCTAATTACTTATCTGTTTCATTACTAGATTGTCAATAATGTGTTAATGTGTGCCACTGCTGATTTAAGTACAGCTTCAAAGTGGACAAGCAAACAAAAATATGCAGATTTTAGGGAAATTACTGTTTTCAAAATAGTACTAAGCAACTTCACATAGGGCTCATAAGCAAAGAATAATATTTCAAATATATTCTTTAAAAGTACCATATAATAGAAGACCAAATATTCTATTGTGCTTGACGTAGTCAAAGTTTCAATCCTATTTCCATATATTAAATTTAAGATGGAAAATGACCCGGTTTTAAACATAGCCTTTAAAATGTTACCAACACATGAACCCATATGGGTTTATTCAGCTTACTTTAGTTAATGTCCACATATTCACACTGATCTTTCAAGCTGGCTTACCTTGTGAATGAGACAGAATATAGGATCAATACTAATAAACAACATAAGAATATTAAGAAGTGCGTACACAACATTGGACTATGTGAGCCTTAAAGATAGATCAACAAAAACAGCTGGTTCGAAAATAAGGGATAAAAAAATACATTATGGCTGTCGATACATGTAATTATGCATGCCTAATTGCAGGTGAGAATATTTTGCCACATTATTGTTGTTAATGTGAAATATTCCACATGCTTGAAGGGGATGTCATTAGCCCCAGTTTCCAGGTGATGCTATTGTTTTGGTACTGTTTGGTTCTGAAGTGCCAGCAGGCCTGCCTTTATTTCAAACAGGAGCATTGTCTAAACACAAGCTCAGTCACATTCATGGGCCATTCAGATGCAAATGAGATACCTCAGAAATGACTAAACATCTTCAGTTCTCATTCTGCTGTCCCAGTGGCAAACATTTTGGCTAATAGCTCAGCTGCAAGAACAGAACACAAGAAGGACAGTGCAGTGCTGGATGGAACCAGTGCTGGATCAGCTCCCACTCCACTCCGTTCCACGGTTAACCCAGAGAGAGGTTTTGTTGCAGAACACAAGGCGCCTGCAATCGAGACTAGGAAGCCACAGACATATGTCCATTCTCATCCAGTTTGGCTCGTCAGACTGTAATTAGCTCCAAATGTAGCTCATTAAGTTCTCTCTCAGCTCTTTGATGGTTGTCCTCAAATTAATCTCATCTAAGATTAGGAGAGCTTGCTATGTGTGCAGTCAAATGCAAATACTTGAACGTCCCTGGTTGCATGGCACGTTTTGTTAATTATCTATGAAGCCAAACTATGGACCAAGGATTTTGGACACCTGCTCAGTCAAGGTTTTTTTTTGGTAGTTTGTCCAGTCTTTGCAAATCTGAGAAGGCTTTACACAAAATGTGTGATCACTGTGTTGAGAAATCTGCAATAACACATTAGGGAGATCAGGTACTGAGTGTAAATTAGATCTGCATTATAGAACGACTTCAGCTCATCCCACAGGTATGGGATGGCAGTCCATCACTCCAGAGAACATAATATTACTGTTCTACAAGCCGATGCTGGGGGCGTCACAGCTTAATAACACTCTAGCCAGGCTTGGCATTGGGCAATGGGATCTTATCTTACGAACAGCTGCTATGGAGCATCCTGTTTCATTCCATGCTTTTCTCACAAGATAATGACCTAGATGACCTATCAAGCATTCGTCTTGTGTCTGTCATCAGTGCTGGGTCAGAGCACACTGGCGTCCCTCTGGTAACTTCCGCTTCTGCTTGCCTGTCTTCGCTGCTCTGTCCCCTAGGACTGTAGACCGAGAATCTTGCTGTGGCTGCCCCTGATGTCAGCTGAGGGAGTGTTTGCTAAAACCGGCACTGGCTGCTGCTGATTCGGCCGAGGAGCACGTCCACACGCCTGTACTCTGGCTAGCGACATGCAGGCTTGCAGACATGCTGCTGGGACCTATTGTAGCACTGTAGCTTGGTGCTGCTCACAGACCTCTATCTACTCTTTTGTTTTTATATCTTTTGATAGTTTTATATCTTTTTGTATTATCCTGTCTTTTTTTGTCTTTTAATGTTTTTGTTTGTTTTGTTTTTTTGTCCCGTGTCCTAATATTGTTAGTGCTTTGGGTTCTTGAAAAGCACTTTAAACATATAATGTATTATATAATAATACATATATATATACAATAATACAAGTGCATAAACCACTAAGTTGCTGTATCCACATCTATCTTGTACCTTAAAGTAGCTGAATTTACCTCTTAGCGTCTACACATTTTGGGTAAGTAGTGTATGTTATCATGTCCTCTGCAGAGAACTCCCTTTTATTAGATGAGTTTAATGTTTTGTGAATAGGCTGAGTTTAATGTATGTGTCATAGCATTTGCACAGGCCATGATTTGCGCTTCATATCTTTCCTTGATAATTTAAATTCAGTTAAATTTTTATGCTGTAATTATGCATTATGCTCTGTAGAGGATGTGTTAACTTATTTTCACTTAGAAAATCAACAAAACATGTAATTTAGCCAGAGGCACGCTAACTTTTATACACAACAGTACATGTCTCTTTACTTCTGTGTCTTAATACCTAAGAAGGGTTTTCCCACTTGCGGATGCTCTGAGATGATGGCTCCAGGTGCTGATGATGGCACACTGAGTGGGGACTATGCAGTGCTGCCAGACTGAGCTCACACTAGAGCACTGAACTATCAATTTGCTAATGAGGGCCTGAAAGGCATGGATTGGAAGATACTATTTCTGGATCCACTCTCAGCCAAGACGGATGCGCTGCTCAAAAGACCCAGGTGACGCTTAAAAGTTGTGCTTTTTTTCAGCTGTCCTCCATCATTCAACTAAATTAATAAAGGAATAAATATCCAGCCTGAAGTCTTGGAGATATGTAATACACTAAAGCATTTTTCAAATATGAAATACACAGAAGATGTCCCATGATGCTAAATGACAACCTTCTGCTTCAGAAATTTCTTGGAGGGTGTCCATGTTCTCTCACGATGAATGGCATCCAATAAAATAGCAAAATGGTCTCCTGCAAGTTCCCACAATATTGTGTGCATGTGAACACACACACACACACACACAGAGATAAAGGCGCACACAGACCAAGTCTTACCCCATAATTGGCATGTAGTTACTTCACTGAATTCTGAATGTATTAATATGAATATTTTTATTCCAGAATGTCTTATCAATTTTGAATGAAGCTTTTGAAAAATATAACAGCTGATGTATAATAAGAAACACAACAAAGTGTGTGTGTGTGTATATATATATATATATATATATATATATATATATATATAATGTTTGGCAGTGGGCATCACAAATCTAGGATGTTAAAATAATATAAATTAGTGAGAGACTGGCTCTTCAACCAAAACCAATGAAGGAATAAACCAAGGAAAACAAAACCATTTAAAGCCAGTAAACTAATACAACCCACATTCCAATGAAGTTGGGACATTAAATAATGAATAAACATTATTTATTTATTTAATTAATTATTTATTTATTTATTTATTTTTTACATTCAATTCACTCAATTTGAATTTAAGGCCTGCAACACGTTTCAAAAGAGTTGGGTCAGGGGCAAAAAAAAAAGGCTGAGAAAGGAATGCTCAAATAACACCTGTTTGGAACATTCCACAGTTGAACAGGTTTGATTGAAAACAGGTGATTGTTATGATTTGGTATAAAGGAGTATCCCCAAAGGGCTCAGTCGTTCATAAGCACCACTTTGTGAACAACTTCGTGAGCAAATCGTCCAACAGTTTAAGAACACACTTTCTCAGTGTACAATTGCAAGGAATTTAGGGATTTCATCATCTACAATCCATAATATCATCAACAGGTTCCGAGAATCTGGAGAAATCTCTGCAAATAAGCAGCAAGGCTGAAAACCATCATTGATTGCCTGTGACCTTTGATCCCTCAGGTGGCACTGCATTAAAAATCAACATAATTCTGTAATGAATATTACCACATGGACTCATGAACACTTCAGAAAACCACTGTCAGTGAACACAGTATGTCGCTTCATCTACAATTTCAAACCCTTTATCAACAACACCCAGAAATGCCACCGGCTTCTCTGGGTCCGAGCTCACCTGAGATGGACTGACGCAAAGTGGAAAAGTGTCCTTTGGTCTGATGAGTCCACATTTCAAATTGTTTTTGGAAATCATGGATGTAGTATCCTCTGTGCCAAAGAGGAAAAGGACAGTCCCGATTGTTATCAGTGAAAAGTTCAAAAGCCAGCATCTCTGATGGCATGGGGGTGTGTTAGTGCCCATGGCATAGGTAACTTGCACATCTGTGAAGGCACCCTTAATGCTGAAAGGTACATACAGGTTTTGGAGCAACATATGCTGCCATCCAAGCAACGTCTTTTTTAGGGACATCCCTGCTTATTTCAGCAAGACAATGCCAAGCCACATTCTGCACGTGTTACAACAATGTGGCTTCATAGTTAAAGAGTGCGGGTACTAGACTGGCCTGCCTGCAGTCCAGACCTATCTCCCATGTGTAGTGCATTATGAAGCACAAAATACGACAGGGGAGACCCTGGATTGTTGAGCGACTGAAGCTTCCTGTTGAAAAGGAAAGGTGATGTAACACAGTGGTAAACATGCTCCTATCCCAATTTTTTTTGGAACGTGTTGCAGGCCTCAAATTCAAAATGAGTGAATAATTGCAAAAAAACAAAATTATCTGTTTGAACATTAAGTATCTTGTAGTGTTTTCAATTGAAACAGGTTGAAAAGGACTTGCAAATCATCATATTTTGTTTTTATTTATGTTTTACACAGCCTCACAATGTCATTGGAATTGGGGTTGTACATGAAATAGATTTTTTCCTTCAGAGACAAGAGCTCTTTATGATGTAGATGAACGGTGATATCCTAATGCCCTTAGGTCAAACATTTTAATGTTGGATCCAAAGGATTAAGATATTTTACAGAAATCAGAACTTATGAAATGTGTTTCCACAGAAATGCTTACAAAACATATGACAGAAAATAAAGAATGCACCCATTGATATGATGAAAAATGTATCTGATATATTTACTGCTTTAAAATGGTGACGCACAGCAAGAGATCTAAGACCTTGAGAAAATGACTTTATAGCAGGTAGTGCTTTTGTTCAAAGGCTACTTCTACAAATTGACATCTTCCATAATGAAATAATGGAGTTCCAGAGTGCTGCGGTTGGTTAACATATCTGTGTCTTGCAGCAGTAACCCATTTTTGTGTCTCAGCATAAAATAATAATAAAAAAAAAAACACAAACACAAATAAAAAAGCAATAAAATATATATTTTTGGATAAAGGCTTTGTTTCACATGGGCTTGTAAAATAACATCTATTTATTACTGGTATTTTTAGTGATTGTATTCCTGTCCATAAACACAGTGTCAGTTATTTCTGTAGGCTGTGAACCCCCACATCGGAAAAAAAAACACAATTATACCAGTTACTTCTGACCCTGCAACGTGATTGGCTGAGACCTGAACCTCAAATGATTTAGTGCTTAAATGAACTACTAAAATATCATGCCTAATGAAATGTTATCATTAGTAGTTTTTTTTTCACTCAGGCTTGGCTAGATATTGATGTCTATTTTGTACACAATTTAAGAATAATAGGAATGGACTTTTAATAAAATATATACATTTGCACCATGATACCAGGTTGGGTTTGAGTTTTAGGGCCAAATCATTGAAAAAATAAATAAATAAATAAATAAACATTTCTGAGAATAATGTCAGAATTCAGAGAATAATGTCAGAATAATTTCTGAATAATTCTGTGCATACTATAATTTTGCAGCATGTTCAACAAACAAACTAACAAATGACCTATCTTTATATTTCATCCAGATGTCCAATTATGCATTATAGTATGCACTCAACAGAACTCTTCCGATTACTTATTACATACTGTAGAATAAAATCTCGTTTTATTCACACACATTACACATCAATGCTTTCCATCTCATGTAATCGGTTGATTTGTATAATTTTTAGATTTTCTTATGACAAAGCTGAAATATAATTCTTTCCAATTTTTCTAAAAAACAAAAATACCCAGTCAACAGACTGCCTCAATTCCTTAGATCCCAAACCAAACCAATAGCAGAAGGGGGGGGGGGGGGGTAAGAACTTGACTCCAAACAGCAGCTAGAGGCATATATCTGTAGCCAATACCCGCTACTCTGTTCCTTCGTAGCCTTCCATAAATTACTAAATATCCCCCAGCAATGAACAACACTGCCCAGAATGCTGCCTACCTCCCCTGCCTATATTGGGCTAGGTTTTTCTGTACATCTCTGATGGCCCTCCTGCGGGGGACACTCCTCACTCAGAACTTAAGTGCCATGGAACAACTCTTGAATATCACAAACCCATTACAAGAGGGTTCATTTTAGGTCCTTCCCAAAATGAGACTATTAGGCTCACCATCCACTGCCAAAGAGACTGCATTATGGCAATATTGCAAATTGTGCCGCCTTATGCTGTTTCGTAGCAACTGGCAGGCTCCTGATTGCTTGTTAAGAGATAGAAGGCTACCCATCTCCCAGCTTTATCTTTGCCAGCGGGGCAAACACTCCCATTGGGAAAACGGAAGAGTGATAATGAATTTCTCTCAGCACACCCTCAAAGGAAAAGCTCAGGATAAAAATCATAAATTATTAAACTGCCAAAACAAAAGGTTAAACTGGGTGTATGGGCATATGTGTTCGGTGGGGGGATTTTGGCTTGAATATGGGTTGCAGGTCTATGTAGCCTACCCTGTTTCTCTCCATCAATGTGGAAACTGAGCTGAATTGACTTCATGTTTTATTGTCATTGTAAATGACAGTGCAATGAAATAAGACACCCCCGAGACACACTCACACACACACACACACACACACACACATATTATTAGGGCATTTGGAGGTTAGGTGACTAGTTCAAGGGCACCTCAGCTGTGGATTGAGGGAGGAGACTGTTCCTTCAATCCCTGGCCACAGTTTCCTGGCCAGTCAAAAGAATTAAACTGGTGACCTTCCAGTCCCAAATCCACTTCACTAACGTTTAGGCTACAGCTGCCCATTTCTATTGCCTGGAGGGGCACTCATCAAACAACCTGAATAATAAGAGGCCCTCAAATGAATGTGGATTTCCTCACATGCTTGCATGCAGATCAAGAGCCACATAATTACAAGGGAGTTACAGCATGTAAAATATTGAACTATTAGACTTGTCAGAAATGCAACCTGCTCTTTCGCTATGTGGAAATTATTTGTGATCTTTATCTCATCTATCCACAGCTTCATAGATCCTAGCAAGATGTATTTGTATTATTAGCCCACAGAAGGCTCATCTATATATGTGACATGTGTTGAAATATTAAGTATTGATTATACTTCAGGAAAGGTAACATTTATCTAGGGAGCAGTTTTAGCTCACATAGTGTTCTGCCTACAGAGCTGTGTTGTTTTCTTACTTACTTTCATTTTTCTAAGGCAGGCTATGTGCTTCATAAAGAAGGCTTCCCTGCTTGGCTGTTCAGTGCAGATTGGAGAGATTGCAAAAACGGGAATAAAAATTTAATTAGACACATGGAGATCCAGGCATCTGATTCACTGCTGAGATCTGGATGAGCAGTCTGGGGTCCAACTTGTCACTCACTCAAGCCACCATATTAAAAACCTAAGAAAAAACAAGGCTAAAATACAAAAAAAAAAAAAAAAAGAAAGGCAGCATCATCCATGGAGCATTGTTTTTAATTTTCTCTTCCAATTCCCACTATGTTACTGGGTTGCCATGGAAATGAGAGGATTCAGATCCATCTGTGTCAGGCGTCTTGCATCTTGGTGACAGAGTCTTTAAAAGAGACAGTGTGGGATTTACAAGTAAAAACTAATTAACTGACACACGCTGTTGCCTGCCAAGTCCATAAATGCCACCCTGTGCCATGTCGAGAGGTGAGACACTGACATTTCTGCCAGCAGCTGAGAAAGCACCTATGCTCTCTATACAGAGGAGAGTAGAAAATGACTGGCATCTCTATTGTTGTCATCTGACTGATCTGTCACTGTACTATTTTTCTCGAGTGTGATCTTAAAATTGCTCACATCCACATCCTCTGTGTGTCTTTTCTTTCACCTTTCTTTTTCTGTTTTAATATATTAATAATGATGTATGGTTAAGTCTAATATATACTAAGATATGTTAACAGTGAATTGTAATAATTGTATTTTGTACACGTAACATAATAGATGTCCATGACTATTGCATGACACTGATAGGATTGGTAAGGCCAAAATGAACAGGTAAAAAAACAGGTAAAAAATAAAATCAACAGTGGCCATCAAATGAATTCAAGTGAAAAGCCATCCATTAAGAAATAGACTAGCTTCAAATAACACTTAGCTATGCTATCATGTTTAGTTTATAATAACATTTAAACATTCCCTCTCAGAATGCAGTAGAACTAGTTTGGCTTTCTTAAGGCCATTATATGAACAGACAGGTCAATGCAGCTTTTCCAATAACCTGTCACATACCTCTGAGATGTATATAAATCTGTTGAGCTGATTTTGGAAATGCTTGCACTACATTTGATGAAGCAGAGGATAAAGTGTTTTGGTGTGTTAGGAATATAACACATTACAACAATCTCTCTCTCTCTCTCTGTCTATACATAAATAAGACAGCTGCCACACCAAATCAATAGTAAATCAATAGACCAACATAAAGGTTTATTCAGTCCTTTTGGTTAGCATGATTTACCTCTACCGTAAAGTCAGTATATTATGATGAATTTGCATAAGATCTAGTGGGAAGTTTGTTTCAGGGGTAGAAATACATTGTACTAACCGAATTGTACCAAACAAGATAGGTTTGAAACCTGAAGGTCATACAAGACATTTGTAAAAAAACAAACAAATAAAATATTTGAAAAATGTTGTACTTGCTGGGATAAAGCTAATCAGTGGCAGATTGGTTCTCACCAAGAAGATAAGAATTGTAAATTAATATTTCTGAATAATTGTGATTGATTTGCAAGTTATCATCAGTCAATAAATTTAATGATGACACAATAAATCATGTTCAATATGTAAAAGCAGGCCTATTACTATATGGAATAAAAAACTATCTGATTTAAATAATTTAGTCAAGGTTTTGTTTCTCAACATTAACTTTATCTCTCTGTGCATCACATTTTAGTTAATAGAAAGAAAAAAAAAATCTGCTGATCATTTAATAATATCACTAGGTTCAGACTGTTAATGTGGTAACACCTTTCAGAGGTTCTGAATTCGACATGTTTTTTTTCAACCACTGTATAAAAATAAAGCCTTTGTGCTTCTGGTTACATAATGGTCATCTGGTTACATAACAGTTAAAATATAATTAATCACATAGTAAGTGGAAGAAAAATGCATTTAGATTTCGGATTAAGTTTACTTAGCTCTTATCATTTTGCTGTTCTTGTAGGAAGTAAATGTTTGCTCACACAAAGGTACAAAAAAGGTAGAAAAAATGTACATGACTCAACAGTTGTGCGCAATTTTTAATATGAAATATGAAGTTCCATCCATCCACTGCAAAAGCAACCTGGTCTCTAATGTGACTGATCTGAACTTGTTCCACAGTCTAGGCTATTCTACAATAATCAATGTCCTGTTTTCTAGTGTGGGTTAGGGGTCTAGTTTTGACTTCATGTTTAAAGAAATAATTAGATCCATGTCTGCTTTTAAATGGGAAAGCAGAAGCTAATTGTGTTCCAATCACTTTGATGTTACTTGAGTGAAACAAGTACATTTCACAAAGAAACCAAAGGCTATATGCAAACTTCATAAAATGTAAGAGAACAAAGAGCCAGTGGTATCACACATGTCAAACATGTTAAAGCAGACGATGGCTGGTACATTTCATTTCAGCACATTTATTTTCAACAGGAACAGAGAACATGGCGACTTAATTAAATAAAGGCCACCGAGTGCATGGACTGTGGTCTTTTCTTGATGGTCAGAAAAAAGATTAAATTAACTTAATTTAATCAAAAACACTGTGACCATACATGACCAGTATTCACAGGAACCAGGCAGCAGTTTATAACAAGACCATTTGTATTGGAAATGTGGAACACTCCACTTGAAGTAACTGAAAAACATGGTTTACTAGTTGTTATCTGGATGTAAGATATATTCAAAAACATGTAACAAAAACTGTTTTTAAGACAAATCACCTGCTCCAGTTTTAAGTCACTGCTCTAGCATTGCTCTACTGCATTCTTACCAGATACACACTATATGGACAAAGGATTTTTGGACATTTTCTTTTTCAGCCAGTCTTTAGAAATTAATCAAGTTAAATCAGATCAATTCAAAGGGCTTAAATGTCGTGTCAACAATATACAAATACACTTTAGAAAAACAATGTTCTTCCAGGACCATGGAGCAATATAAACCAAAGCAAGACCACACAAGACAACATATAAAAAACCAGAAAAAAACAGAAAAAAAGAAAATAAGGGTATAAAATAAGCAAAGCAAGGAGCTGCTGTATTTAAAAAGAAATAGAATACCCACCTACAGGTAGAAAATGTTGTGAACAACATTATATACAGGTCATAATGTCAGGAAAGAACATAAACATAAATGTTCATTCATTCCTTGTCTGTATCTGTCCAGTCCAGAGTCACGATGGGTCCAGAGCCTATCCGGAATCGTTGGGAGTAAGGCAGAAAAACACCCTGGAGTGGGCGCCAGTCCTTCACAGGGCGACATACACACTCACTTTTGAGTCACCAATCCACCTACCAACATGTGTTTTTGGCGGGAGGAAACCCATGCGGACATGGGGAGAACACACCAAACTCCTCACAGACAGCCGGACTTGAACCCACAACCTCCAGGTCCCTTGAGCTGTGTGACTGCAACACATCCTGCTGCACCACTGTGCTGCCCCAACAGCAATTCAGTCTGCCCTAAATTCTGCAGTGTTTAATGCATGAATATTTTAACTGGCTTTTTCAGCAGGCTTACTTTACCTTCTCCAATAATCAGGTTTCCTCTGCTAGCGTAATACTATTTCAGCTAGTGCATCAGTGGCTTTTTAATTTGGTTAGTAAAGATTGTAACAGGCATTCAATTCATGTTTTTGGTTATTTTGCTTTTTGTTTTTTTGACACTCGCCATCTGGAAACTCACTACACCTACTCCCGCATACACAGTGTGTGTAGGGTTGCCAACTTTCTGAAATCAAAACGCAGGGGGACAGGGGACGTGCACACACTTGTAAATCCTTCTTGACTGTAGTCAATCAGATTTGCGTTGTCAGACATTTATTAAACCAACTGCCATCAGGACGGTCAGTGCCTGTCAGTAGTCTTTTTGAACAATGGCAAAGCACAAGCTGTCCATGTATGTTGCAAATACTGTATTACCAGTTTAAATGAATTGTGTTATTTTAAAATTGTTCATTAATTACATTAAGATCTGAAGTGAAAGAATTTTATTAGTCCAAGAGTCTAAAAGTCAGTCTCGTCGTCATTATCATGTGTCCAGTCAAAATGTCATAGAATTAATTGCGTATTTAGGACTCTCTCATATTCGCCTAACACTATAATAGTTTGTTAATGTCATTGTTAATCTACTTGAAATTTAATTATCTAATGTGATTTTGTGTAATTCATCTGTGATGTGTTGATGGAAAATGAAATGTAGTTTCTCTAGGACACTCTAGGTGCTAACATTAGTTCTATCTAAAAGCTTGGTTGTAGTTCACCGTTTTTCAGCTCTGACTTCAGAGCCACCACAAAACATCCCCCTGTAGGAGGGACTGTGACTTCATTGGGTGCAGCACTGAATGATGGGCAGGTCATTCTGGCTGCTGACTGGCTAAATAAATGTTGACGACCAATGAAAAATGCGTTCTCTGTTTAGGATCCATGGAGGATCTGCCTCTCAGTCTGGCTGAGAGAGAGAGCTGCATGTTTACATAGCCATAACAGTGTGACCTTACACACATCTTTTAGTGTCCAAATATGGGAAGATTTCATATGTTACGGGATGGTTGGCAACTCTACGTGTGCGTATTCTGTCAAGAAAGCAATACAGAGCAATAGCCAACGGTAGGGCGACCAGACGTCCTAGCCAATGCTGACAAACAGCAGCAGCACCCCCAGGTCCTGTTGTGCCCAGGTTTTATTGCATTGGTAATATGAAAATAGAGAGAACCGTTGTTGAAAATGAAAAATTTGGGGGGCTAAATAACATTTGCCCCCCTAAAAAAAAAAGGTCTAACGACATCCAAGCATAACATTATGAGCACCTCCTTGTTTCTACACTCACTGTCCATTCTCTCAGCTCCACAGACCACATACAGGAGCACTTCATATTTCTACAGTTACAGATTGTAGTCCATATGTTGATGTAGGTATCATCAGTAACTGCTGAGTTACAACTTACTGCTTAGCTGTTGTTGTGGTAGAAGATCAGAGAACATTATTTTTAAATACCGCACTTAATAGCAATGTCACAGAGAAGCTGAACAAAACAATGCAAGCGGGGTGGTGGGTGTATTAAATAAAGCATGCTTGAGTATGCAGGGGTCCGTTCAGTTCCGACTGTTGAGGAGTTTGATAGCCTGGGGGAAAAGGCTGTTTCAGTGTCTGACAGTGATGGCCCAGATGCTGCAGTAACTTCTCCCAGACTGCAGCAGAGAAAACAGTTTGTGTGTGGGATAGTGAGATCATTCACAGTGCTGGTGGCTTGCAGAGGAAAAGAATTATTAAGGAGTTCATCCCTAGCTTTTTTGCAATAACAGCTTCTACTTTTAATGTAGGCCTTCAGGCAATATGCTGAAACATTTCTGTGATTTGATGTGACTCAGCCACAAGAACTTAGCTGACGTCACTATTTGTATATAATGCCAACAGAAATTTTGTAATGTAATGCATAGTTATAAAGTCTATTTATTGAAGTTGTCATTGTTATTGATGTTAGATTTTGCTACTGTTTCATAGTAACTGAGCAGTACTTTTGTTCTCCACACTGGATTAACAGCAGCTCTACATATAAACCAGGATGATTGAGGCAAGTAAGACATGAATTTAACCTATTCCCAACTTTGATTTACAGTTTCAAATATCAAGCCTGACTCTGTCCTGCATTATTGAAGGAGCCTCTTATCTGAACTATAAGCTGAACTGGACGCTGAGAGAGAAAGAGAAAGAGAGAGAGAGAGATAGACCTAGTTAAATTAATCCACATACTTACAAGGAGTGGGTTTAGTATGGCTACAAGCATTGTACTTTATATACATACAACTGATGGTTTTAAACATGAGGTACGCAGGTCCCTACATTCACTGCTGTTCTAGATACGAGTCCAAAAAGGTCCAAATTAATCAAATTCAGTTTTTGTTTTTTCTCCCAAATGTTTCTGACAGGCAAAGTAAAATTTCATTTGAACATAGAAGCTGTCCTTCAAATGATAAATGGACC